>NW_013528360.1:943091-968428 GCF_000836215.1 Papilio polytes | reverse complement strand
GAATTATTTCGTTACTTTTTAGTGTACTGTTTTTTTGAGAATATTTTGTTTTTGGTGTATTTTGTTTTGTTTTTCGTGTATTTTGTTTTTTCTTTTTTTTTTAATTGTTAACATTTTTAAATTTCGAATGATTCTGTTCGATCCGTTTTTGTTTTTCTATATGTTTTTTGTGGGTGTTAACATGTTTCTGTATTGGTTTTGACAGTAAACATTAATAATAAAACGTAACACTTTTAATTTTTGATTTTCCAAGTTTTCCACGAAAAATCTCAAGGTTTATTATTATGATATTTTATGTGGACGAAGTTGCGGGCAATAGCGAGTCAGCTAGTCACATATTAAATCTATCCTAATACTAAAGTTTAACAATGCTACGGTCTAAGTGTTTATCACAAAAAGCGTGAAAACATTTTCGTAACGTTATCGATTTTGTATCAGATTTGTGCAGCGCCTTTAACGGGCGTAAAAGACACCGAAATATCGAATACTTTTGTCGATGCATTACGAATCCGTTCTCATAACTGTCACGTAAACGTTCGTGATAGACCCTTTCTAAAGGTCCGTAAGGTAATCCTCGACATTCAACGACATTTGAACGCGGCTATAAATTATTTGCAAAACCCACATAATAGGTTTGCAAATTAAATAATTGTTTGCGAGTTTTGTGACCTACTGCCTTCCATACATTGTTTGATCATACAAAATCTTATAAATAAGATCCGTGTTTTATCAAATAAACATCGAAAATTGCATTTTACAACATTCAATTATTTTATTCTATTTCAGTACTAGCTTTGGCCCTGGAATTAAAAAAGACAAAAGTGAATAGCTTATGTGCTCTTCCAGAGCTCTATATCTATGTAAAATTTCATCGAAATCCATTCATCAGTTTAGGCTACAAACTTTATCAAACATCCATCCATCTAAAGTTACTCATTACAACACATTTTGTACACTATCAAAAACGTAAGAAATAAATTCACACGTAATGAAAGAAAAAAAAAATATATTTTCACCAAAACTTAAGGCTTTAAAAACGTTTTAAAAGAAACTTGATGCATGCGTAAAAAGGCTATAAACAAAGCGAGATAACCTCATACCGTCTTCGCGGAGCTAACGCGCTCATTCGGGGGTCAATGACATGAACTTGAAAAAAGATGTCGCCCATCAAGGCATTGTATGTAAATGTCAGGCAAAAACCAGATCCAGTTCTTTTTTCAATCTATTGTATGATTCGCAATTCTCTTAAGAGATTCTTATTTATAGGTTAGTTGGGATATAACAGTACAATGTAAACAAACCGTTTGAGGTATTCGGATGTTTTAATTGTGTCGCATATCAATATAGAGTTTAACACGAGTATAGAGCGGACATCAGCAATTTCTTTTAAATCATTATAAACGTGAAAGTTTAGATGAATGGATGGATGTTTGTTACGATGGACCTCCTGAACGGCACGACTCTCACTGAAATTTGGGCAGAAATTTATAAAGTCTGAAAGCAGACATAGGTTACACGTAGGGTACTCACTAAGTTTTTCTGTTAAGTTACGTTGTCATCAGTACTGTTATCTAAAACAAGTGTGGATTAAGTCTGGTACTATTCATAACTTATTTGAATTCTTAATCAAATCTATATGATTATTATAAAATAATTATAAAATATTATATAAAAAAAATAAAAAAAAAATTGCACAAATATGGCCCCGCAAAAACCATATAATTGGTTTGTCCGCGGGTGCGCTGGTTACAATTTACAATATAACATATGTAGAGTGTCGTAGTTGTGTCGGATATTTTTATGACATGTTTTTTTTTGTGTAACATTATATAAAATACATACATAATATACTGTATATAAATAAAATATTCTATTCAAGGGCTATTATCAAAAAGATGGCTTTCCAAACGTTTAACAAATAGTTTAAAAAATTTTAAATTTAGATTTGCTATTTAAGGTGGTAAGTTATTGAGCATGTATGGTAAACGTTTTCTCATTGTTCTGTCGCCGTAATAATTATTAATTCTGGGTACATTTTTTGGGTTTGGATGGATGTTTGTTAGAGTGCCGAAACTGCTGAACATGTCTCGAAATTTGGCATAGATGTATAGTCTGGAAGAACACATAGGCTACTTCCTTTTTTTATTCCACGAAATACTAGCACGCGAAAGCTAGTAAGTATATAGCGAGTCTAAATTCCCAGTCGTATTGTTAATAATACGTATAATATAGCATTTCTGGACCATTGAGTCCAGCTTCGACCGGACAATTGGATTACGTTAAAGTTGCATTGCAGTACTATTAGTCTGTCCGACGTAAATCTCTACCAGTTTGGGTAATAACTGTAAATATCTATATACTAGCTTTGCCCGCGACTTTGTGAGGAATGAAAAAAAACTAATTAGTCTATTTCCTCTTTCAGACTACATCATCAACTTGTCCTTACCCTACCGAGGGTCGGCACAGTATGTACTGCTCTTCCATACTCTATCATATCTGAATCCACTCCTTTATTAAGCATATCCTCTTTCACACAATCCATTTATACATTCTTCGGTCTTCCTCCACCTTTGTAGCCATCTATTCAATCTTAACACTATAGTTCAACTACAATAATATAGTTCAGACTATCTTCTACCTCTGTGCTAAATGAGTGCAGCATTCTAGAGATACGGTAACATCCATACATCCAAACTTTCGCTTTTATTTGTATGATAGTTGTACTAAATGTATGAAGCATTAATTAAAACACATAAAAATGTACCGTTTTATTTGTTTAAAGTGAAGCGTAAGATATAAGCATTTTGTATATGTGTTTGAGATAAAATTTACATTCGTATACAAGTACCGTGTTAACGATTAAAGTAAAAAACGAGTAATTTTTACTGAAACTTATGTTTAATACCCATTTATGCAAATATTAAGTTCTGACAGTTTTAACAGAAGAGTCTAACTATACGGTGAAAAATGTTTATTTGTAAACAAAGCTTTAACTGTACAGTTTAACTGACAGTTAAAATTTTAACCCTTTGGACTCTAAGGTATTCACAGAATGAAGCGTGGAATAGAGCAGATTTTTATCGCTAATGAAATTGAGGTTTATGGCATTGACATAAGTGTGAATTTCGTTTAACACGTCTTATGCTTGCTCTTCTTAAGATGAAAAGTTCGTAGTAAATTACACCTTATCTCAATTACATAAGGGTCAATTTTGTTTGCGTTAACAAAACTATTCTGCTCACAGCCCGGGTCTGTCTTGCGTCTTATCAGCCGTCTACACTAACTGATAAACGTAACCGAACAAAGGATTACACAATTATATTGACACATATGTTAACAAATAAATCATACAAAACAGTGAAACATAAATGATACATTTCCTTCATGTTCCGTAATTGCGATAAATAATAATCTTATCTGTGGATTTTAGCAGAAAATCGATGAATCAATACTCTAACTGTTGCTCGCGACTTCGCACGCGTTATATTACAAAATCAATGTTACTCACAGATAAATTACTGTATATCGTAAAAGATTTAGAAATAAAACTATTTTTAACGGAGACATGTGTATTGATAAAATATGTTCAGAAAAAGACTAGGAAAAAGTGATGACGTCGACAATGTGTTCTAATTTTAAATAATTTAATTTCATCTTCTTTTCTAATGGCTTGACTCTAAAAACGTGTATAAACTCCTTGAACAATTACCTTTCTAACGGTGAAAGAATTTTTAAAATCGGCCCAGTAGTTATTGAGTTATTTCAATGCATACAAAAATACAAATCTTTCCTCTTTATAATATTAGTATTGCAACTACGCAAACTTTGAACTTCCGCTAAGGACTTATATGATTCAAATGATAGTTTCGGTAAATATCACTAGATGTCGTTGTTCTTAAAGATCAAGTATTCTTTCACGTTGTTTTTAATTATGTGAAGAATTTTATTTAGATTTTGAATATTTTTATTGATTGTAAAAATGTTCATATTTATTAAACAACAAAGTAATTTACGTAGCAACGATTTTCAGGCTTTATTTCCTACTAGCTTTCGTCAGTGACTTCGTCCGCATGGTATTAAAATAACAAAAGTGAGTAGCCTATGTGTTATTCGATTTTTCATCGAAATCCCTTCAGTCGTTTAGGCTACAAACTCTATAAAACATCCATCCATCCATATAAACTTGGCATTTATAATATTAGTATGATTATTGATGTAGGCCTATACCTAATTGTATCAGTAACCGGACATATGTATGTACCAACAATATTTTTATATAGTTAATAGGCTAATTATTTTTATGTTATATAACTAGTCAACAGTTCCATTATAAAAGAATCCATGTAAAACCCGCCCCTATCAATTATGTGTACACAAACCAACATAACCTTAGTGTGTCAAGGTGTACCCTAAATATTCTAGAATCTAGATGCATCTAGTACTGCCAATCGTTCTCAATGACATAGTGGTTATCTTATTAATATAAACGCGAAAGTTTGGTTGGATTTTTGTTAGAGTTTGTAGCCTAAATGGCTGAACGAATCTCGATGAAATTTGACACAGATGTAGACGATAGTCTGATACACATAGGCTACTAACTTTTATTTATTTTTTGATTCCACGCAGATATATAAGAAATAAATAACTGCTTTCGAAAAGGTTCTTACTTTTGGATTGCTGAAATTAAATTTTGAACACCTGAATATTTGGGTAGTTTTAATTAACTTCTTATTATCCAATAAATGTAATTATTTAGTATATTAAATTGAATCCCATAATACCCTTTGCGAGTGCGTCAACCCCATGTACATAATGACGGTGCATCGAACCCAGTAACCGGTCGGTCTGGAAACCAAATATGTTTGTACTTCACACTATTCGTATGTACTACTCACGTATAAATACTTAAGAGTGTAAATATAAAGAACGAATTGTAATCTTAGAGTTAACTAATGAATGAATTGATGGTGGCGGAATCTGGGAGTTTGGAACTAAAACTGATTATGCCTTCAAATAACGCATAGATTACGATTACAAATTGGGTTTATTTTAAATTTCAAGTAGACGAAGTAGCAGGCGACAGCTAGTCTAATTTTTGTATTAATATTATAAAAAAGAAAGTACAGATACATCTGTACTTTTGTTAGAGTTTGTAGATATTTAATAACAAATATACATGTTTGTTATTAAATATCTCGAAAACGCTTGAACGGATATCGATGAAATTTGGTACAGATGTTAACAAAGTCTGGAACGCACAGGCGTTTTGTTTAATTCCGCTTGGACGAAGTCGCGGAAAAAATTCAATATTTAATCAAGCTTGTGTTACAAAATATTGTAGAAATAGCTATCGTTTTATAGAGAGACTTTTAGCCAATGATTTTGCCTCTTTATCGAGGTTTGTCTCAAGGAGAAATACGTGCTTAGTACCAATTTCTCTATGCAACAAAGGTAGAGGAAGTAAGGAAAATATGGATGGGTCGTGTGAAATCTTTCCCCCAAATCTATGCGTAAAGTTGTAATAGATAAGACGTCTGATAGAGACGTCTGGAATCTTACATACTGTGTCGATACTTCGTAGGTACAAGAGTAAGGTTATGACCAATGTATTAATTTTTCATCGTAGACGGAAAGAATAACTGACAGTATCTGGTGATCTATCTATGATTAAAACCATTGTTTATAATAAAAGTATGGGAATGCCGATTATTAATCGATTTATTCGTCATTAGATTTCTATTGCACGATGATTATTTGCTTCGTAATCTAGTAAATAGACTATTATTTTAGTCATGTATAAGTAAACCTACTAAAGGATGAGACGGATTAATGAAAACAAAGGGCGATTGTAATTCCCGTGATAAAGTAGTTTAAAGAACTGTGTTTGGTTGACAGATAGTCTGGTTAGTTCAAGTACGGCATCCTAACGCGCTAAGCTTACAAAAAATAGTGCAGTTTAACTCTAATGATTGAATTATAGTTTCAACTTGTGTAAAAATGTTTAGTAAATTTTAAAAAAGTTAACACGAGAATGTGAAATTTTAACATTGCCTCTATCCGCAGTTTACGTAGCCTCTTATCTCAAAGATAATACTGGACTTGTGATTCATAGGTTAGTAACGGACACGGCCAATTAGTGTCGCGCTAAAACACACCAAATAACAACATTAGGTAAAACAATTAAACACACCATCTGTCGCCTTGACCGCTTTCATAACTTAACCGGGATAAAAAAACTGTGCTAATGATTTTTTTATTTCGAGTCTTAAAATCACTCCAGTATCGACATTCCGTGTGACGGCGCTGGCTCCACCGCTAGCGGTTGGCCTACTATACCCGCGATATATAAAAGATACCTCGCACATGCAAGTTCAGTTTTGTATCACCGCTCCAGTCGAAGTCCGCGTTTAGTATTTAATTTAAATTATTTTTATTTTAGAAACGGCCATGAGGCATCATATGCTGAAGCTACTCCTCGGAGTTAGCTTACTCGCTTTTGCCAAATGTGGCCCACCTGGAAAGCCATCCCTAGGCTGGGGCGAACGAACCTTCGCGATAGTTGAAGTCAATCAAGCGGCGACTGCTTACAATCAGCTGGTTACCAGGAAAGATGGTGCTGATGTTACTGTTACATGGAACGTGTGGTCTGGAGATCCAGCAGATACCGCCAGGGTCCTACTGGATGGCGATGAATATTGGTCAGGAGCATCAGGGGCAGCGACGACAGCTACATTCAAAGTGACAAAAGGTGGCAGATATCAGATGCAAGTTGAACTCTGCAATTCTGATGGATGCTCCTCCAGTGAGCCTACTGAGATCATCGTAGCTGATACTGACGGCAGTCATTTACCTCCCTTGATGTACACTCTCGGAGAAAAGAACAAACTATTCAAACAGACTTCTGGAAAAGTTGTTGGAGCATACTTCGTAGAATGGGGTGTGTACCCGAGAAAATTCCCAGTCGATCGTGTTCCAATTCCTAACCTGACTCATTTACTATACGGCTTCATTCCAATTTGCGGTGGAGATGGCATCAACGACAGCTTAAAAGAGATCGAAGGCAGTTTCCAAGCTCTTCAGAGATCGTGCAGCGGCCGAGAAGATTTCAAAGTATCTATTCACGATCCTTGGGCCGCTCTTCAGAAACCACAGAAGGGATTGTCTTCCTGGAACGAACCTTACAAAGGCAACTTTGGCCAGCTGATGTCTCTCAAACAAGCCAGGCCTGAACTTAAGATCCTACCTTCCATCGGTGGTTGGACACTAGCCGATCCCTTCTTCTTCTTCACCGACAAGGAGAAGAGAGATCGCTTCGTTGATTCTGTAAAAGATTTCCTCTTGACCTGGAAGTTCTTCGATGGTGTTGACATCGATTGGGAATTCCCTGGAGGTAAGGGAGCTAACCCCGACCTCGGTAGCCCGAAAGACGGAGATGTTTACGTTGAATTAATGAAGGAATTGCGTGAAATGTTGAACGACCTTTCTGAAGAGACCGGTAAGAAATACGAGCTGACCTCCGCTATCAGTGCTGGATGGGATAAGATCCAAGTTGTCGATTACAGTGAAGCTCAAAAGTATATGGACCATATCTTCCTTATGAGTTATGATTTTAAAGGCGCCTGGTCTAACGACACCCTCGGTCATCAGACTCCACTTTACGCACCCGCTTGGAACCCTAAGGAAACTTATACCACTGACTTTGGTGTGAAATATTTGCTTGCTCAAGGCGTGAACCCTAAGAAGATTGTGGTGGGCGTAGCTATGTACGGACGCGGCTGGACTGGTGTTCATAATTACGAAGACAACAATCCATTCACTGGCAACGCGACTGGACCAGTCAAAGGTACTTGGCAAGACGGTGTAGTTGACTATAGAGCAATAGCACATGAGATTGCTTTGGGTAAATGGGAATTCCATTACGATAATGTTGCTGAGGCTCCTTACGTGTTCAGGCCATCGACTGGTGACTTAATAACGTATGATAATGCACGATCGACTATTGAGAAAGGCAAGTATGTTAGAAAAAATAAGCTTGGTGGTTTATTCGCGTGGGAGATCGACGCAGACAATGGTGAACTATTAAATGCCATGAACATGGGTCTTGGAAACAGTCAAGCGTGAACAAGAACGAACTGTTGTAATATTGGTGTGAATGTGATCGTTATTCTAAGATTATTATTAAGAAAAAGGTCTCAAAATGTAGAAAATAAATGTACGATTGGATGTAAATTTAATTTAAATTATAAAACTACAAAAATATGAAACTCATTTTTATTTGAACACCTCTGAAGTAGAATATGAAGATGGGTAAGTATTGATGCCAACTTGATCTTAAAGTTATTTCCCTTTATATTTGAATAATATATCAAAATCAAGCGAATTTCTAATCCATCATTATGGTTTATACATCCTAATGAGTAAATGATGCATCTATTAATTTTATAAGCCCTTAACTGTCGGTCTTTTACAGAAATATTCAAGTGTATAACAGTGTAAACATGCCTTTATTTTGTTTACTCGCAAACTTGTTCTCCCTTATTACCACGATCATTGAACTTGCTTCGGATGCATCCAGTGTACATATTGAAGGTTATATAAGTATTAAAAAAATAAAAGCATTGATTCTTTTTGCTAAACTCGTTTGATCAGTATTTGAGCTTCCAAAAACTTACTTAACTATGGATAAGTGGTTGGTTGGATGGATGTAAGTTTGTTAGAGTTAGCCCAAACTGTTGAATGGATCTTGATGCAATTTGGCATAGATGTAGAGCATACTCTGGAAGAATATATAGGCTATCCACTTTTTTTTATTTCCACGAGGAGGGAGTCACGAGCAAAAGCTAGTATTGTAATAAATTAAAATTAATTTAAAAATACGAGCGATCTTTGGCGTACCAATTGGAGAGGTTACTACTCCCACTTTTTAAAGTTTTTATTTACATTTTCACTGATATATGTAAAGAAACACATGCACATACTAAAGCTGGCATATAAAAATTAATTTCGGCGTTTAATATCGTAACGAGTTTTAAATATCGAACTTGTCTCACAAGATCGGAGTAACGGCATAATTTTGTTTGTAGTAAGATTTCTGTTTCCACTGCAGAAACAGCGACAATAACATACTTCCATCTGTTTCTTTATGAATGAAAATACTGAAAAAGCAATAATAACTCATAGATATAGAGACAAGACTCTAGCTGCATCATAGCTTTATAGTTAAAAAGACGTACCGAACCCGTTATATTACGTGTAACTTAAAAAAATATAACTATTTCGTGAATGTGATGTACTTTCATCTGATCTTTTTTTCATCTTAAATTTCACCTGTCTCTCAGTCCTCAAAGTTGTGTTTGTTCTGGCAAATCACTGAAATGGTTGGATTCATTTTGACAGATCCTTGAGGGGAAAGTAGCTGATAGAAGTAAAAATGTTGTAGTATATTTTTATTCGCTAACGAAGTCCCGACCGCTATAAAATAAAAATTCGTCCTCATTATCTTCTAGGTATTGATTTAACATCATGTTAACAGCTTGCTTTTTTGCCGACTTCTATAAAAATGTCAACAACCGTAAGAAAGTAAATGCAAATAAAATTTTACTTCGCACACTGTTTACTGATTAAGTGCTAATGTTGAGTCGCAAATGTTACGCTCGGTTTCCAGCCACGTTGTAAGATTCCTGCAAATTATGAGTAGTAAATGTGTTTGCCAAATTTACTGTGAAACAAATGAGATTATATAGCGCCTACACAAAAAAAACGTTGTCAATTCAATTCAAAATATTGCTATTTTTCTTTAGTAGGCATTTTGACAGAAATTTACATAAATATTACTTCGTATCTTTTTAAACGAGTACATCTTTAAAGAGAGCTATACTTAAAATTCAAAATTAATCATAGAATTGTCATACACTTAGAAGTAAACAGTACTTTCGAATGAATCATGCGTACAGATACAAACAACCGATAGTAAAAGGAAAAGGGGCAAGCCATTGTGTACCCGCCGATATTTATTGCAAAGATATGTCGAGCACCTACAATTACTGGAAATAAACTATGCAAATACTAGGAATTGCGAATTTGTTGAACAGAAATGGTAATGAATAGATTTTCAGTTGATTCGAGTGTTGATTGCGTGAAAAGTATGATAAAATATGATGACGGTTAATTAATGATTTATCATACCGATGAGTAAATTTTATATTACTTTTTGTCGACAGCTCCAATCCATCGAGAGGGAATTGTGCCTAAGTTAAGTATGAACGCCTTACGTGGTTGAGACGTTGACCTACTGCAGACAACTTCACACTTGTTTCATTATTATTGCAATTTAAGAGACCATAATTGTTAGTCGTATCTGAATCAAAGACTTGTCATTAGACATAGATTTATTTATAAGTAATGTTTGGTAACATCCAAAGAACAAATATTCCCAGTTACATTCTTAGGGAGGTCCTGAAGTGTATCCCACTGGGAACAAAAGAGCGTGATGATCCTAAACAAACTTGGCGGATTTCAGTGATGGCCGGCATGAAGGAACCTAATTTGTCAAGGTCCAAGACAAAAGCAGAGACCTGGATAGTACGAGCTGCTGGCGCTGTGGACACCCTCTGACGATCTTCGAGAACGTGTAACAGAAAGAAGAACGTTTAGTACCGTTGTTGTCTAAATTAAATTTTGTTTATTAGATCCGTAAAAAAGTATAGAGAAATCAATTTGGAATAAATAATTCATTATGTTGTAACTGATTTATGTTTAACATTGACGAGGGTAAGGTATCGGTATAAATCGAGGACCGCACTCGGGGTTTTGGAAAATTTAAGAGTGTCTGTCGAATTCTTTGTATTACTTAAGGGGCTTTGATTTGAAAAACGATATTCTCTAAAATTTTTATATAGAAAACTCTTAGTAAACTTAACTAACAATTAAGTGCCTGTAGTGTTATATTCATTTTGATAAGTAGCTCTAAAAATCCTTTGGTATTAGATAGATTACTTACTTTATCTATACTATAATATTATAAAAAGGAAAACTTTGTTTGTTTGATTGTAATAATTAGGCTCAGAAACTACTGGGACGGTTATAAAAATTACATTTCTAAATATGTAATTTTTCTGTGAGTAACAAAAGCTACATTTTTTGTTGTTTTATTTTAAATTCCAAGCCAACGGAATCGCGGGCGTAAGCAAGTTATTTAATATTATAGAGAGGAAATAATTGGATTTTTGTATTTATCGAATTAACTCAAAAACAAGTGGGCCGATTGCAAAATTTATTTTACCAATAAAAAGCTCAGTGATGAAGTAGCAAGCAACAACGAGTTTAAAAAACCAAACCTTTATAAAACCAAATGAACAGCGGTAAAAATAACTTATTTTATATACCAGAATCCATTAGCTTATCATGAATTCTATAAGTAAAAATTTGAAAACCCTTTCAAAATACGCTATGATAAGGCGACGCTAACTACTTTAAAGTAATCAAGTTAATGCAAGCACGTTTACTACCTTTCAGTCTAAAAAATATCATATCGATACTAAGTCGATGGTTAAATAAATACCACTCAGTATACATCACGAAACGAGTAATTCAAGTTAGTCGCTTAAGATTTTTTTATGTACAGTCATCTTCGTTGGCAGTGTACCAGTGTGTTACATCTCTCCATTAGAATTATACCTAACTAATATCGATGTTTTATACATTTTTATTACCTGGAATATTTTAAGCTGCTGTAAAATATTTACCTGACTTCTATCGTCTACATGTAATTCAAACCATACAATGTAGAAGAGACCACCGCCAACATACCTGACTGTACACGCAACTCAATTTGTCCTTGACAATGTAACATACTAGACTGTATTTTTGTATTACTTTGACAGTATAAAAGCTTGATCTAAACTTTAATCTTACTAATATTATAAATGCGAAAGTTTAGATGGATGGATGGATGTTAGCGTATTTAGCCTAAACGGCTGAACGGATCTCCATGAAATTTGGCACAGATATAGAGCATAGTCTGGAAGAACACATAGGCTACTTTTTATCCCGGGAATAGTTACGGTTCCCGTGGGATTTATTAATTTAGTTTTTTAATGTTTACTCGATCATTCTGCAACGGTTCAACATATCTCATTGAAATTTGGCACAGATATAAAACAAAGTCTGGAATAAACATTGGATAAGGTTCATCCTCGAGAAATGTCCAGTTCACGAGGGATACGTAGCTTTTTGTTATTTAAATAGTTCGTATGTTTTCTAATACCACGCGGACGAAGTCGCGGGCAACAGCTAGTCAGCTATAATGAAGATTATTGTGTTATTAACAAGTTTAATTTTTTAACTTGGCATTTGCACTGATATTCATCAAAGGTGTGAACATTTGGGCGATGTATATATTCAGTTTGTATATCATCATCACCAGCTCACTATACTTCCCCACTGAGGAGCTCAGAGCCTACCCTGAATAAGGAGTGACTGCCATAGTCAACCACGATAGCCCAGTGCGGGTTGACTTCACACATATCTTAGAATTTCTTCGCCGATATGTGCAGGCATCACTATGATTTCCTTCACCGTAAGAATGTCGGGTAAATTATGTACATATGAAATTCGAAAATCACATTGGTACGGTGGGATTCGAACCCAAGACCTGTAGATTACAAGTCAAGTGCTTAAACCACTGAGCCACCGACGCTCTTAAAGTTTGTATAAAAACGTATATTTATAATAAAGAAATCAAAGTATTGTTAAACATTTTAATCTCTATATTATAAGAATTAAACCTAATATTAAAATTTTTAATGTATTATAATTAATAGATACAAGATTTCGTAATACAAAAAGGGTCAATATAATTATTGTCAAATAAACATTAACGCCTCATTATGAAATCTTGACCTAATGTAGGTCATTGACTATTACTCAGAATACCTTCAAGAGGTCAAATACTAGTCAAGTAAGTGCTGTAAATAGTCAAAGGTGAAATAAAATTGACTAGACTTACTACACTCAAGAGCATTGAATCCGGCTCACTTAAAAAAAGTCTTGTAACTTAAGAATGGTATAATGTTGTCTATTAAAGACAGATTATTTCATTAAGTTAGCATTCTAAGTTTACGGGATTTATAGTTATTTGTTTTAAATGACCCGGATCTAATGCTATAATGTGCTTGACAGATCTGTGGCGATCCGTTTTACCTTCTTTGTTTAAGTCAAATGAATTATTTAATACGGTCAGTTTAGTTGTTTAGAGACTTGGCCGATCTAAAAATAAATAATGAAATACTTCGACAAGGAAAACGTTCCTCCTTTAAGTACAGTCGCGGAATCCCGCGATGTTTCACTTTAGTAAAACCTGCCTTGGAACGCGACAAACACTGCCTCTTCCTAGAAATAATTAATTAGAATTGCGTGGTGCAAACTAAGGGATAATAAAAAGAAACAAATCGTGTATCACAAACCGACTTTTTTCGTATTCGACGTTTATAAACTGCGTTGTATTAGTTTTTGTTAAATGTCTCGTTTCGAAATGTTCTAACAATTATAGCTTTGAACGTGGAACACCGCCAGTTTCCCCGATTGTACATCAATAAACAAACACAAGAGTTTGTATTTACTTGTTGTGCATATAAAAACGTGATTACATGACCTCAGATATAAGCGACCTATTAAGATTCTTCGTCCAGTGTTATTCCGACTTTAGATAAAGCTTGTCGTGTTAAAATAAAGGCACAAATTGGTTTATTATTATTATTTGTGATAACTGTGGCTTTAGCAGATACTGTGACGTATCCTAGAGGTTGTATTTATATAAACGGAAGATGTGAGTATTGCTTTATTTATTTGATAAACTAATTCTTTACTATACATTTGTTTTTGTATAAATTTTGATTTTTGAACTTTTATCCGGTCTCTATCGCGTTATAAATAAAAATAATTACATTATTCTTTCCTAACTTATTATTAACTTAACTTAATAACAGTGGTTTCTACTATATTTTTCCCAGGTCATAGAGAATGTGAAGAAGGTACCCGTGCGTATACGACCGGTTGTGGTCATTTGACGAAAGAGGCGACGTGCGAGGAACCAAACCCGAAACCGGACACTCATGGCATCATCTGTGATTACTCCGCATGTTACTGCGCGCCCCCTACCGTCCGCCATACTAAATCAAAGAAGTGTGTGCTTATCGAAGAGTGCGAAGAACAAAAAGAGCATTAATACTGCGATTTATACCACTTGATACTTTAAGTTTTTTTTTCTACTTTAGTTTTGTTTTGTATTTACAATTTTTACTAATTTGTCTATAACATAGGTCTTTTAGTAGTCATAAAAATATAAAATAATGATCTAGTTGGTTTTTTATTATTGTTTTTTTGGTTTTTCAGTGAATTTATGAACGATGTTATATAAATGTGTTGTTACTTAACGAAGGCCATTTAACAGTACAAACTATTATTTTGTTACAATGAACTTCCATTAAGACGTAGATTAGGTTAATGACTTAGATCAAAAGTTTCTACTATTGATTATAGCTTTTGGTGTATTAATGTGCCTAAAATTAAATAATTTTAATAAGACGTCTCTGGCACGTTCGTAATATTGCTATTTGTTTATTACAGGCGCTAAAATATCCATTTTGAGGTTTTTATTTGAAATACGAAGAAGAAATTACAAATAAAAGAATGTATCAGAATAAAAGATTAGCTTTTATTTAGTGTACTTACAAGAAAATTAAAATATCATCTGTCTTTCTAGAATATTGTCAGATTATGGCATTATTCCTTATCAACTTAAAATATTCATGCACAAACAAACGCCGTGGCTCTTTCACAACATATGAATCCACACAAAAGTCTTTTTAAACGACAAAATTTAATTACATCCCTTTCGTTCGAGGTTCGAATGAAATTAAAGTGGGATAAAGACACGATTATAAGAGAGGCAACGCTTTCGCCCTTAAATAAAGTGCCAAAAGTATGCATTGACGGTAGAGGCGGCCGATGAATTATGTAAAAGCGTGGCAGGCTTTGATAAAAACTAACAAAAGAGTTCGCAAACTAAAGGTGCGTTTTCACTGAACTGGAATAATTGATATTTACTCATGCATCTCTTTTGTCAATTTCCTTTAACAGATTTTGTCTTTGTATTCTTATATCGTTTCTTTAATACCATATTGCTTCTTATCTATACTATTTTTATAAAGAGGAAGATTTGTATTTTTTTTTTGTATGTTTTGAAATAATTTAAAAAATTACGAAACCGATTTCAAAAATTATTAATCACTGAGTAACATAGGCTTTATTTATTAAATTCTGGACGAAGTCCCGAGCAACAGCTAGTAATTGCGTATATAAAAAGATATAAAAAAAATTGTTAACCAAGGTTTTAAAAGTTAACCCAAGACGCTACCAGGATTGATTGAGGACTATTTTTTTTTTCTAATTTATTCTTAAATTGTCATGTATAAAGAAACTTAATAAAATTATTATTGTACATTTATTACAGATTGTCAAAGAACATAATAGTACTTTTTTTTTATTATCACACTTTTTTATTTGTGAAATCATACCCTAAATGAATGAGCGCGTTGAATTCAGGTCCACTTTATAGATTTGTCCTATAGTCAGAGTTTAATTTACTCTTAATTTTGTACGGAGTTTATATTGTTGTAACCTTCCACAGAGACAAGAGCAGGATAGCAGGCGCCATTTACAGTTTTCATTATTTAGTAAAGGTAATTTGATTGAGGACTAATTTGATAATAAATTGGTACACACAATTTTAGTAAAAAATATATGGTACACTGGTAAAGGTAGACCTAGAAAGGATCAAGAAAGGAGTAACGACTTTTGACGAAAGACATTCTTGAAGATTTTATATCTTACTAATATCATAAATGCGAAAGTTTAGATGGATGGATGGATGGATGGATGGATGGATGGCTGGATGGATGGATGGATGTTTGTTAGCGTTTGTAGCCTAAACGGCTAAACGGATCTCCATGAAATTTGGCACAGGTTTAGAGCATAGTCTGGAAGAACACATAGGCTACTTTTTATCCCTGGAATAGTTACGGGTTCCGTGGGATTCATTAATTTAGTTTTTTAATGTTTACTCGATCATTCTGCAACGGTACAACATATCTTATTGAAATTTGGCACAGATATAAAACAAAGTCTGGAGTACACATGGGATAAGCTTCATCCCCGAGAAATGTCCGGTTCCCAAGGGATACGTAGCTTTTTGTAATTTTTATAGTTTGTATGTTTTCTAATACTACGCGTACGAAGTCGCGGGCAACAGCTCGTTTATTATAATTTTGTTGAACGTTATATTATTGCTATTTTAAAACTCATCAAATTTTAGCAGCATAAAGTATATTTTAAATTCACTTTTTAATTAACCATCTCACCCACATAATCGTAAAGCATAATTGTTTTCCTTCCCACGTAGCGTTCCCTTAATATTTACTTACACGCAGGTGGAGTGAATAAGTAATCTATTTCCTACAACTAAATCGTTCGTGAAATGGATTCCGCGGCCGGGTCCCATCACTCGGATGGAGTCACGGTGAACCAATAAACTGCTTTACCCCTACCATCGATTTAAATCTCGATTGAAAAATAAATTAAACAAATTGTACTAAAATTAGTAACTGCTGTATACCATAACCGTTTATTAAGATTTATTCAAAGACTTCATAGAACATATAAATTGCACTATTAACTAATTGTTAAGATTGCGATTATTAAATCATCGTAATTTTTAATTTTAAATCACGTTTTTAATTTTTCGTTTTAAATAGTAATATCGAATGAAATTCATAAATTGATTTTAGATAATATTACGCTTCCATTGAATGGTCGACACGGAAAACTTGGCACCATGCGTGTGGGAATCAATTGAGAGGAAAATTGTTCTTGTTATAAGCGAGTCGGTGACCCCTACTATTGGTTTTTATTTATTTATTCATCTCGAGTTTCGAAGTCGAGTCGACTTTTATGTTTACTTTTAAATCTACTTCAATCCTATTATACATTATTTTAGCAGCCTTATTTTTTATTCTTTTAAATCAAATATACATACAGAAAACATCTAAAAGACAACAAACAACAGCATTTTTACTAGTAACATAAGATTTATATCATAACTTCTATGTGTATGCAATTTACCCATTTTTGATCAAATAATATGTTTTCTCATTTTCGTTGTTTTTTTACTTTCATTATCCATTTGGCATTGAAATATTATTTTTTTGTGATCAGTTCAATTAGTTCGTAATTAATCCGTGAGGTGGCGTTAAAGGTTGCGATTAATCGTGTAAAACAAATGGTAGGGGATCTGGAAATGCCGGATCCTTTTGCGTGACCAAGCTTGTATAAAATAAGACGAGACATTTTAATAGCTGGGTTTATTCATGGCCTTTATGAAATAGGAAGTTATTCCTAGTAGCAAGGTTTTATAGTTTTCCTGTGGTTGTTTTAGAGTTGACAATTAGATAAGTAGTGAAGTCCTTATGTTATAGAATAGAATATATTTTACTGTTTTTTCTCATAAATAAAACTTAAAAAAAACTTTAAGAGTCTGTCCCACCACTATCTGATAGAGGCTCAGATAGCTTAAAAATGACGTCACTGTTAGATAAGGTAATAAAGTCCGATGTTTCTATCACATATTTTAGACGTTGGATTGTTATTAGACAATTTACAATTTCGTGGGACATGTCCTAAGTTTTTTATAATGTAAATAAGGTATCTGTAAAGTATAAAGGTTGTTGACTGCATCGACCTTGACTGGGTATAAATAAAGCATCCCGTTTTATCTTCTTTTCTGATAGTTGCTGATGTTACATGCAGTCTCGGGTCTCGGTCATCGAGTCTTTGACGTTTGAACTCAGATTGTCATGATTTGTTATAATTACCCCGCAACAATAACTAGGTTTAAGTACGAGCTGAGAAAAAACTGCATTCTTCTCTGGTTCTCGCTGCATTAAAGTTGTGTTTTGCGTTTATACAAGATGCAGTATTGTTTTATTATTTTTTTTGTGACATTCCTGGTGTCCGCGGAAAATTTGCATCCACGTGGATGTATTTACATTGACGGTATTTGTAAGTATTGATTCATTTGTTTTTGTTGCTGAGTGGGTAAAACTTTCGGGTTTTTTATGTTTGCCAAATGTTATATTGAGAGATTTAGGGCCTGTCCCACCAAATTGTTAATTGTTTGATAACAATCCATCGTGTAATGTGTGATGGAAATATCGGATTTTGTTCCGTTATCTGACAGTGACGTCATTTTTAAGCTATCTGAGCCTCTATCAGCTAGTGGTGAGACAGGCCTTTAGTTGGGTAAAAGTTATTAAGTTTCCGTCAATACGAAGTTCATACGAAAGAAACTGAATTTAAGAAATACATGTATGTTAACATTTTAATTAAAAACTGATGGATAGTTTGTAAGATTTGGCTCCCATTTGATATTGTTTGTTGCTATTAAATGTAACCGATAAAACAGTTTATCTAAAACCAAGTTTTGTACTCTTTTATCTTGATAAAAAGATAAGCCAAAAGTCGTGGCCTAAATTCGTAACTACTTAGTAGAATTAATAATTCATGGTACAAACACCTGCCAACGTTTGAGAGTTTGTTCGATCGTTCGCAGGCTAATCCATTAAACCTCACAACTTGAAGCACCGTAGTGACGTTAACTTAAGTTATATTAAGTAATAAGCTGAAGTTAATACATTTCCTAACCAGCTTTGTATTATTTTTCATATAAACTCCAACATCATCTCCCGACCTTATTCTACTCATGTAGGGTCGGTAGAGTTTTAAAAACTTAAATTTAGGCTTTATTTTTACATCAGAGTAATTAAAATCCTATCTAAATCTATACTAATATTATAAAGAGGAAAGATTTGTATTTTTGTATATATTAAAATAACTCAAAAACTACTGGAGGGATTTCAATAATTCTTTCACCATTAAAAAGATACGTTATCACTGAATAACATGGGCCAATTTTTTTTTATTTTTTAAATTCACAGACGACGTCGCGAGCAATAGCTAGTGGTATATAAATCGCATCATAAAATTCTCTAGCATTCTTTTGTTTTATACAGGTCAAGAGGAATGCGAAGTTGGCACCCACGCATACACCACTGGCTGTGGTCACTTGACCCCGGAGCCCACGTGTGACCAGCCCCACCCGAAGCCGAGGAGGGGACGTATCTGTGACTATTCCGCCTGCTACTGTGATCTCCCCACCGTCCGTGACACCAAGACTAAGAAATGTGTTCAATTACATGAATGTAGTCATGATTAAGTGCAAATAAATCGAACCGATCGGATTGTAATTCGTTTCAACGGATTGGTCAATAGGTAAATACCTAGCTGTGTTATTTTACTTAAAATGCAATTAAAATATAAACGAAAATATATGTTATTAGTTTACGTCCGCAACTCCGTCCGCATGGTATTAAAAAAAGACAAGTGAATAGCCTATGTGTCTACACTATCCTCTATATCTATACCAAATTTTATCCAAATTCGTTCATCCGTTTAGGCTACAAACTCTAACAAACATCCATCTATCTAAACTTTGGTATTTATAATATTAATATGATTATAAATTATCCTAATAAACATTAATATTATTATTATTATTAAATTTTTAATATTTTATTATGTTAATTTTAATCTGTTTTAGAATTTAATTGGAATCATTTAGATAAAATACATAATAAATAGGAGCCCAAGTGCTATTCCCAGCACTTCTGTAACACAAAGGCATACAAATCCACTGCACTCTAAAGTTTTCGAACACGACTTTTGTAAGAAACGAACTAGTGTTGAAGAACGTAAAGTAAAGACATCAAAAACTCGCTAAAAATAACACAATAAATATCAATATTCTATAATAAATCTATGTTAAATGGATACGAAAGTGACAAATGAATTATTTATTAAACACGTCCTGAATTTCGGGAACATTTGCGGCCGAAATAAGAATTGGTTGTGTAAAGGATTCTCTTTCAATAATTGAATTGTGGTTTTGTAGATAAAATGTGTTATGTTTTCTGAAAGCTTTCCATTTTATGTCTGCAGACGTAGAAATCGCAAAGTTGAATCCAATTTGTGTTATTTTAACTTTCTATCTTTTAAGAATTTACTTCTGGCTTTGATACTATGAAAATACATAGTTTTTTGTAACGATTTTAGTAGATTTTTGTTAATCTATTAATATTTCCTTTAACCATTCTAACTAAGCTCTAGTTGCTAGGATACGGTTCACGACAATAGTCGAATGAATTCGAATCCTCGACCGAACCGATAGTCCGTACTCCAAACCAGTACGCTATTGGCGCTTAAAATTTACTAGTCTAGCTCAAGGGCATCGCTAGATGATGTCCCAATCTAGATCTAGATGAGTCTGTTACTAATATGGTCTTCTTCTAAGTAGTTTTTATATATATATATTTTTCATTTAACATCTCTAGTAGAGCAGCCCCTTTTTTTTTCTTGGGAAAATGCTTTTACGCATCCCCCCGTTGCCGGGGGGTTTGTGGGACTCGCCGGCCAAAAAGACCAGACGTGGCCGGAATACCCACTTAAAACCCAGCGGTGTTCCTCCTGTCCGCCGATGGCTGGGTCACGGGAACACTAAGTAGAGCAGCCCCTGTCTTGACTTACGCGCTAGCCTGGTTGACTAAAGCCTTATCACAGTAGAATAGGGTAAACCCTATCTTTGTACATGATTACATACATTACATTACATACTACAAAAAATTACATGCTTGGTTGATAACATGCTCGGCAACGATTACAGGATTCATATAAAACTAGCTGTTGCTCGCGACTTTGATTTTTAATTGTGAAAGAATTATTGAAATCGGCCGAATATTTTTTGAATTTTTTCAATACATACTTACAAAAATACAAATCTTTCCTTTTTATAAAATTAGTAGAGATCTGTTTTATCTTCGATATGGCACCGCTTTTGCATTGTGTTCGAGGTCTTTCTCCTGTCATTCTCAATAAGAAACTAATAACTCAACTATCAAACTTTAGACTTATTTCACTAGAGATTTGAGTAATGCAATCTCTTGTAAGTTGATATTAGATTAAGTCTTCATTGTTTTAACATCTGTAATAAAACAATAATGCCATCCACTTCAATTGGTTAGTGTAATATCAATGGAAACCTACGTTAACGCTTTTTTCCTATTTACGTTGTTTAAAGTTCTACTCGAATTCTAGGCTATATTTTACTATCTAAGAAGTGTTTTATATAATAGTTTTTGTGATTTTAACTGTTTCCTTATTCTTTACTCCAATGGATTTCTATAAATTATTTATCGTATTTCAAGACAAAGGTACTGGCACAAAGAATTATTACAAACGAGGAAAACAACTTCGTGTCAACTTCTAAATATTCAACAGACAACGATTTCTTTTGAATTTCTTAACACTTGTATTACAAATATATTTTGTCTCTGTTCTTTAGATGGGAATAACAAGGATGCCAAATCCACAGTTCGATGGCTCCCACGTAGATTGTGGCAAGCCCAAAACTCACACCTTATTTTGAGTTTTTCAATTAAGTAAATACTACTGAATAATTGATTTTGGTTGCGGTATGTTAATGTTTGATGCATCTTAGATGTTTTTATTACTTTTTTTAATTTACTTGTGAAATTTGCGTTTTACACATACAACAGTTTACGTAGGAGGCATCGAGTTAAGGGTGTGCCTACAGTGATTCGAGAAAGAATAAATTTATTTTAATTTCCTGTATAAATATTTCTACAAAATGATACAATAAACTGTTTCGTTTTTACTTGCTTTTTATTTTATTAAAACACACGTGTAATTAATTTTATTTAGAGTTTGTACAAAGCATCTTCTCTCATATTTTCTTCTTCCCTCGAGAGTGGAAGGAAGTTTGACATTGTTGAAACGCGAGCAAAACTTTTGGATTAAATCTAATTTTACCTGCACAGTACAAACATTATACAGCCGATGGCTCCCATAGGACGATGGTTACGGTTTACTCTGTACCCGTAAATACCGCATGTCATTTGTTTTGACATATTGTGGTCTCTTTCATATGGAAGAATAATGAGAAGGACATCATCTATACAATTGCTTTAAAAGTCGAAGCCTACGGTCACATATGTAGGTAACATGACTTCTAAAGCCCGCTACACACGCTTAATTCTGACAGTTTTTTCCGAACCATCCGACTGTTTTGATAAAACTGAGCGTGTGTAAAGGGCTTTATCGACTTCTGACCTTTTTAAAAATATTATTTCTCGTTGGAAATGTTATATAAAATGTACATCTTAGACAAGATTTACCGGTTGTTTGGTAAAAAATCATTCTCGTTAAATATCGCCTGCGGTAGACATGTTTTTATTTCAGCATCTAACAATACTACATGATAATAATAAGCTCAATTTAGGATATTCTGTAATTTATATTTGTTCGGTCATAAATAGCTTGCTGTATGTCTACTGAGGGGCTCTGAGCCAACTCTAAGTTAGGGGAGACTAGGACATAGTCAACCACGATGGCGAACTACAGGTTGGTTGTCTAATGCTGGCTTGCTGAAGTTTCCATTTACTATCATTACTATTCATTAGTATTACGTTCATCATCATCATCACCAGCTCACTATATGTCCCCACCGAGGGGCTCGGAGCCTACCCTAATACGGGGTGACTAGGCCATAGTCAATCACGCTGGCCAAGTGCGGGTTGGTTGACTTCACACATATCTTTGAATTTCTTCTCCGATATGTACAGGTTGCATCACGATGTTTTCCTTCACCGTAAGAACGTCGGGTAAATTATGTACATATGAAAATTCGAAAAATCGAAAATCACATTGGTACATGGCGGGATTCGAACCCAAGACCTGTAGATTACAAGTCAAGTGCTTAAACCACTGAGCCACCGATGCTCAATGTATTTATTACGTTAGGTTTAACTAAATTTATTACAAAAATACAAATCTTTGCTCTTTATGTTAGTAAAGACAAAAGAAAAATAGACTAAACAAACAAAAACAAGATAACAATTCTCAAAGTACAGAAACCTTAAAACTTTATCTTAATTTAGACGCATTTCAATGTATATTATAATTTACTTTAACAAATATTATATGCTCTATTACCATAAACATAAGGTATAATATGTTATATTGGTGTCTTGAGGAATATATTTCGTCACATTTGTAGCAGTTTCAGTGATTTGTGACGTCACATTTCACTTACATACAATTTTGTCAAAGCAATTTGACGTTTGTCAATGTCCCGGAATACCTTGTTAACTTATTGACACAGACTTACGACCTGTACAGTTACGGACGTTTATTTCCTTCCCATGTGTGAAATATTTCACGCTTTTCTTGCAACTAGCTTTCGCCCGCTACTCCGTTCGCGTGGAAATAAATAAACCAAAGTAGGTAGGCTATGTGTTCTTCCAGACTATGTTCTATGCCGAAGTTCATTGAGATCCGAATGAGTACTGAACCGTCATTAAAATACGGCAATATCTTAAATGTCAAGACAAAACAAGTCTTTTCATATTTCTGTTAAATTCTATTAAAATTTTTGACATCTGTCAGATTGTAAAACGAGTTTATACAACGAAGTATCTAAAATTCGTTTCACTATTCGTGACATGTCCAATTACGTTATAAAAGTACACATATGTAATAAATTCGACGTCGAAGATGTAAAGTACCTTTAAGGATTCACGAGGAAGAAAATACTGGGTCATATATGAAAATTGATGGAACATAGGCGGTGACCATAAATTTTAATAGGACGGATACTATATTTTTACGTTAGCCTTATAAAAGTGATCATTTGAAGGGATGAGCCGGGAAATCGACTTAACCTTAAGGATACATTTTTCCTAGAAGCAAAATCTAAGATATAAGCTAAAGATTAGTATTATGTGAAATATGATTTACATTATTTTAACAAAACGCCTGTTGAAATTATTTAGCAATTACTCTAGTATTCAAATTTATTGTGAAATTACAGGCGAAATTCTTAATATTCTTATAAATTTCCCGGTAACGATGTCTGGAGGGCAAACAGCAATTCAATACTTGTGAGTTTTCAAGTGAACTATTACTATAATTGAATGAAAACATGCTTAGAAAATCACAGTCAGACCGTTATTAGGGATAATTCTTAGTGTACATTTTACTGGTCACATAGTTTTACTTTGTTCTAAAAATGCGTATTACCCTTAGTGATGATTACGATAATTTGAGTGCGGCAGCTATCAACAATCATAATTTCATTAATTGCAAATCTAAATTAAGAAAGATCTTTGTGTACTGACATTTTATTTCAAAAGATTTTTTTTGTGACTGAATGGCCACTGTATGCCTTGAAGAGGCATTTACAGATTCACCGGGCTTGAGGTGGCCGAGCGCTCATGGCGCTTAGCCTAAACCTCGTTTATGAGTAACTAGGCTGGAGGGCTCCCCCAGGAGCCTCGGCACAAGCCGTTCCTTCGTTATTATTATCGGATTGGCTTTCAAAGGATGTTTCTACGACCTATATGCATAAAGCTTTGTACAACCTTTGTTAAAAATCAATTCTCATTTATAAATATTCTCAGAGTTATTAGTGACAGTTGGATACCAAACCCTCAATGGGCACATATGAGCTGATGACTCATCACATCTTTGTTGCCTAAGATGTCAGCAATTACGGCATATTTTTGAATAAATCTTTTTGTAATAAAAATCCCTACACTTACGTTACGCTATGGCTATATATTTTCACGCCATTAAACATAGGGGGTTAATATTTTGGATAAAGACCCTAATGTGGGAAAGTGACCATAAGTTGCTGCCATCATCAAGAAAACAAAATTGCCATAGTGAGGTACTTGTTATTTTGACATTTGCAATTGATTATTTGACACATGTTAACAATAAAATAACATTTTCATAAGTTTATGCGGATGAAGTCGCAGGGGAATAGCTAGTAATTAATAAGATACGCAAACAACGTAAGTGTTTTGGCGGGAATGTGTTATGTAATCATGTTGTTAAATTTTGAAATAAATAATTAAAAAAAGATAGCATTGGGTGGCGCAAATGAAGGGATAATAATAAAAAGAATACAGCAGTGTACCAACAACCGACTTTTTTTAAGCTGCGTTACATTTGTTTTGGTTTCGTGTTGTCGTATCAAAATGCTCCATCGATTGTAGCATTTAAAAATACACCAAAAACAAAATATTCTCAAAAAAAACAGTACACTAAAAAGTAACGAAATAATTCCTTGAAAATAGTAAACCTACCTT
>NW_013528360.1:668013-941469 GCF_000836215.1 Papilio polytes | reverse complement strand
ATGCCGTAACACACATAAAAAAAAAATAAAAAAAAAAAATATACCGACGAATTGAATACCTCCTTCTTTTGGGAAGTCGGTCAAAAATGGAACACCATCGGTTTTGCCGACTGTATCTAGGAGTACGTTTTTAAAATGTTTTAAAAGTTAGATATGTTTAAAATTTAAAAGAAAAATAATGTTACATACAGCCGCTTGCTTGATACAATGTTAGACTACATACTTTAGAACTTAGCTCCCGAAGGAAGCATAAATAGGGGAGAGACATTGCCGCAGAGAAAGCCAAAGGCGCTCGCGAAATTTTACAATCTTTTTAAAATAACCGAGTGTGCATTTACGAGTGTAACTTGAGTTTACATTACTCAAACATGTATGTAAACATATATTTTCTTCTCCAAAGAGCATGACAAAAAGCAAATTGTTTTAATAAACACGACTGAGACAATGTTGGCTTAATATGTAGTTGGAACCTACATCAGGCGAATTTTTAGTTGACTTTATAACCTCTGAACATTAAGGTTTCAACATATTCGAGGAATCAAGCTCGATCAAGGAACACAAAACTTTACCAATATAAATATGTTTTGTAACTTTGTATGCGGGCGGTTGTATGGCGGCGTGGGGGGAGGGGGGGTTTATTTTGAATTTGGAACTTTTACCATTTGAACAGGATTTACGAGCAAACTTGCAACTTACGAAAACATGTTTTCGCTTTACTTGAGCACTACTTAATATGTATGAAGTGGGGAACAATTATATTTGTATTGGAATATATCGGAAAATTAAAAAAAAGAAAAACGATAAAATTGTCCATTTTTAGGCGAAGTAATTTATGAAAATCGATCATCACTACCTACACGTCAAGGTTACATGCGTGAATTACAGTTGTTTTAGAAGCGTTCCATTACAGTTTACCAGATAACCTTAAAAACTCAGATATAGGAGCTATTTAAGATACTAAACAGATATTTACTGCATCAATTTTAATATATCTTAATACACCGCTGCATAGAAGCCGCGATGTCACACTTTACGAGGAACTCCCGCAATGAAGATTGATGTACGAAATGCGTTCCAAACTTTGCTGCGTTAGTCAAAATGTTATAAATAAAGTAAGAGTATACAAGCTTGACTTTAATCCCTTTTCCTTCCCACCCTTTTCTTATAAGTATAGGATTATAAGGGAACGTAGATTTGACGGTAGAGGAGACGTACAGGAAGGGAAAACATCATGTTATGTGCGTCTCCTCTGTCAGTTAAGGGTAGGCAACGCATTCGCTATTGCGATTGTCTATGGGCAGCGGTCGCTTCGACAAATTGGCGGATTCACGTGGCCACTTACTCATTTGTCATCCTATGAAAAAAAAGCTTCTTTATGTAACCTAATAACGTATGTGGTAACTGTTATTTTAAGAGGCATCTAAACTATCGCATCACTGTAGTGCGATTGTCGATTGTTTCGCAGCCAATTCAACTGTTTAGTTTCACGAATAAATATCTAGCAATGTGCACCATTTAAGCTCATAGGATTCAACGCGCGACTAAACAGTTGTGCGATAGTTTAGTCAAAGGCGCGCTCGCTAAGATTTAAGCACGAAGACTTTTCACCAAACGCTGATGAATACGTTACCTAATACAAAATCTTTGTTTTAAATTCTATTAACTGTTTAACAATATTTATAAATCTTAATTGGAAGTAATTGGATAGGAATTTCCTAACATAAACAATTGAAACGTATTTCTCAAATTGCCAAAACACATTACTATGTTTAAATCAACTCACGTGAAATGTTTTTGAATAAATTGTTTCTTGGGATTACGTCCTCGGCGGCGCAGAATCCGAGGTGGGATCAAATTAACAGTCGCCGTGCGGGAATCAATGGTGGCGTAATAAACAGAACGTTTACCACTACTATTGTATACTTACTCACTCTTTACTCGAATTTATCAATAAAATTCGAGTATGAAGCGAGTAAGAAAACAAGTCTTCAAGTGATTAAAATTTCATGTTCAGCATTTAAATCTACGCACACTTGTAAAGTGAATAATAACTATGATGTTATAAAATTAATGTAGTTTGTTCACAAAGCCGTGAAAGTCGCATAAAAAATGTTTCTCAACTTTACATTAACAGTTTTTTCTTATTTGATGAAAAATTTTATTTAGTATTTTCCAAACGAATGTAATTATTTTTTCCAAACTTTTTTTTTATTGGTATAGAATTTTATTTAAACGATATTTTTTTAAAATAAAATTATGTTCGAGTTAAAGTCAATTGTTCTATAAATAACAGAAACCTATGGTAGGGGTAAGAGACACTAAGAATGGAACCTTAAGCGTGAATTCCTGTTCAAGCGACGTGATGGAAGACAATTTCTTTGTTTTGTTTGCGGAAGATACTAAGAGATAGGGATTAGTGCCTAAATATACTTAGTTCCCTGATTTGGTTACTTATTTACCTACGTCTTCATGCTGTAGTTGCTTAGGTTTACTGTTTAGTATAATGAGTTAGGCATCTAGAAATAAATACTTAACTCGATACAAATATTCAAACATATTCTAAATTAAGTATCATTTCATTTAATTTGTTTCGAGGGTCTTGAAGCCTACCCAAGTTCGGGATGATAAGACCATAGTCGAGCTCGCTCGCCTAGTGCTACCTACCTACTACGCCTAGTCACAGACATGTCTTTGAAATTACTCGCCGAAATAAGTGGTCTCGAAGAGTGTGTACGAATCCCTTCGCTGTAAGAATGCCCGACAAATGTACTGTTATCGTCCGTGTGTAGTTTCCTTTTTTATTATTCTTTTAGGTAATGAAATTTAGGAGAAAGATTTGTATTTTGAAATAACTCAAAAACCACTAAGTCGATTTCAAAAATTCTTTCACCATTACAAAGGTAATATATCTGTGAGTAACATAGGGTACATATATATTTTTTTTTTATTTCACGCGGACCAAGTCGCGAGTTGTTACTGTCTACGAGTAACAACTCGCGACTTCGTCCGCGTGAAATTAAGACTAAATCTAATCACTTCATAATTTTAAAGCTTGTCTATTACCACGTCACTTTCATGTCAATAATATATGGTTTTGTTAACATGTTACAAAAAAAGTCTGAATAAAATCGCTACACGTTCAGTAAATACGTCGGCATTTATTTTAAAATGCCAACCAATCATTTGCTCGCGAAACATAAATCCTACGTTTCACTTGACGTTGGTTTAAATGAGTTCACTTGTCGGCCAAACAAATTACTTTATCTCTGAATAGCGATAAATCTGTTACATCAAAATGCTGCTTAATTTCACTGCAATATATAAAACCAAACTGATATGTGTTTTAATACATTGTTATAGGCTTTTGAGAAACGATAATTACTCCCACTAAATCATCTTGATACTTAATTTTAGTCATTCAGACTTTGGTCTTAGATATTTAGTAACCAAACTGTTTAATACTACAACGAGGCCCAACTTTAGTCCCTTTTCCTTCCCACCCTTTTTCTTATAAGAAAAGGATGGGAATGGAACGTGAATTTGACGGTGGAGGAGAAACATAGGAAGGGGAAATATCCTGTTTATGTGCGTCTTCTGCTACGTCATCCACCTCATCCGCTATTGTGAGTGTCTATAGGCAGCTGTCGCTTCGCCACTTCGGCGGATTCAAATGGCCTTTTGCTCGTTTGCCACCGTATAATAAAAAAAACTCTACACAACCCGTCTTTGCAGAGTACCAACAACCTTTTGACGATCCTAAGAAAATGAAGTACCTAATAATGTCTTTAGCAACAATTTGAACGCGTCTTACGGACGTATTTACACAGACATTAGCCTAAAGTGAGAAAGACAAAGTAACTTCTCGACAAGACGTCGCTTCGAGGCTTCAGTCGTAAAGACCTCGTGGAAACGCAATTCGTGTCGTATGCTTTGAGTGCCATTTTTCTACGCCATTATTTACTGCTCGCAATTCCGCTGGGACATCCAGTGAAATGTATTTGAAAGTTTTGTTCTTTGTAAATTGCGACTAAGTGAACAGTTGACGCAACAGCACACATTGCAATGCAAAACTTTAAGCAAATAAAAGTATGGAAAGATCGATGGTTTTTTTTTAAATCAGTGCGCTCAGTTTCGTTCTTTAGGCGAAGGAAAACAACGATGCAATCTGTGCATATCGGTGAAGATTATTGAAGATTTGTAAACTCACCCAAGTGGGCAACGTATATTACGACGAACATTTATGTATCAATGTGCCATTATTTTTCTTCTCTCGGTCTTAGATATGCCGTCGAATAATTTCGACAGCGATTGTTACTTCAATACCATGGTGCACCTACTTCATATTTTTTTCGTAGTGTTTTTATGATTATCGATGGCAAAATGGCACGCGTACCAATGGTTCGCCACCCCTGGTCTAGCCAGTGCCCTAATTACAGGGACATATAGTGTGTGCTGACGATGAATGACACTCAATAGTCAAAACTCGTTAATATTAGGTACATATGTTAACAATTTTGAGTCCTTTTATGACTTTTAACCCTAAATTGACCAACAATAACAGTTTCATTCGCAAATTCTAAACATTTTAACAGTGGTAGAGCTCGCTTTAACACCTTGCACGAATGGGTCGGCTCGCCCGGTGTAATACCACGACCACACAGAAGACAGGCGTGAAGTGGAAGCAATTCCGCGTTTCGTCCGATGAGTGTGCCGGAGGCCCAATTTAGTCCCTTTCCCGTTTCACCCTTTTCTTATAAGGAAAGGATTGGATGGTAATGTGGATTTGACGGCGGAGAAGACGCAAAGGAAGGGTACATATCATCTTTATGTGTGCGTCTTCTCCTCCGTAAATTTAGGGTTGGCGACACATGTGCAATTGCGGATGTCTATGGGCAGCGGTCGCTTCGTTATTTTGGCGGATTTAGGTGGCCGCTTGCTCGTTTGCCGCCTTATTGTATAAAAAAAATTACATTAAATTCTTTTATTTAAACTAAGTAGTTAAGTATAGTAAAATCTTTCCAAAGCAATCTTTATCGATTTATATCCCAGGTGAGGCATCCGTTCTGGAACCTATAACATTCCTAGAATACAATTTTAAAATTCCCCCCGTATGCGGCGCGCGGAATGTACTGCCGCTCGCCATTTTATTACTTTTTATTTTTTACCGCTTGTCACCGACCGCGCCGCGTTTAAAACGACTACGGGTTTCGAATTTCGAACGGAATATCGAATAGTTAGACTAAAATTATATTATGACTGTCCATTGAAAAAGAAAATGGCGGCGGCGAATATTCATTGGTTTTCCATTTTGAAAACAATAAAATATTTTAAATACTGTGTGAATAAATTTTATTGCGTTTAATGCAAAAGAAAAATAAAATAAAACTGCCAACACGCGAAATGCTTCTGTGTGAAAATTTTAAACGTGGAATCAGAGATGTTTGTAAAAAGCCACGTGTGAAATTACCTTTACAATACAAATAAACAATGATTTTTATTGAGTCTTTCAAAATTATTGTCGTTTAAAAAAATATAGATTAACCTCAAACATGATTATCTAGTCTACAAGGCTTCCACTTAGGCCAGAAGACTAGTTAAAATTTCCTATTCTCTTCGTTGTTATTATTCAAAAAACTAAAGGAACCAATTTTATAATTATATTCAGGTTTACAAAAGAAAGTTAATATAGTTATTGCTAAATATCAATTCGCGTGTTCAAAAGAAACGTATACCTTTGCAATTGCTAATAATCAAATAGAAAACCTTGATTCACAAAAGTCATACCAATTTTACATTAGTCATAACTCGTAAATCTATTTTAGTCTCCTTTCCTTTCCACCTTTTACTTAAGGGGAAAAGATGGGAAGAAAAAGTAGATTTAACAGCGGAGGAGAACCAAACGAAGGGGAAATATCCTGTTCTGTGCATCTCCTCGGTCAATTTAGGGTTGGCAACGCATCTTCAATAGCGGATGTCTATGGTCAGCGATCAGCTTCGCCATTTCAGCGGATTTATGTGGCCGCTTGTTCGATTGGCACCTTATGTTAATAAAAAAAAAAAACTCATGAGTCTATCAGCGCAGTATTAAAAGTGTGTATTTTCCTGCGTTCGTTAGTTACCTTCCCGTCGATATCGGGTTAACTCAGATGTTATCATTGTAACATACAGACATTACAATCTAAACTAATATTATACAGAGGAAAAATTTGTATTTTTCTATGTGTTGAAATAACTAAACTACTGGGCCAATTTCAAAAATTCTTTCACCATTAAAAAGTTACGTTATCAGTGATTAACATAGGTTTAATAACATAAGTCGCAGGAAGCTATAAATTGATTGTTGCTTTATGTGTAACAAACGTTATTGTCTTAGGTTTTAATACTGTTTAAGATAATTTAATTAATTTAATTCCTTTTTTTCTCGAAAGTAGAAACTCGATGTCATTTGTATTTAGTTCTTTTTAAAATTAAAAGTACGTCAACTTGCATACGACCAATAAGAGCAGAGCAAGCGGCTCGAGTGGCCTTTATTAGCTCGAGCGGGGTCGAGGCGCAGTTCAGTGCTTAGAGGGCGACGTTTGTAGTGACATGTTGTGGTGCGTGTTGGCAAAGTGGCGAGTCGATTGAGGAGAGTAGTGTAGTAGAAGTACGAACAGGTGCCACGAACCCGCTGCTCGGTCTTGCTTGTTGATTTGCTATGTGATAAGTGTAGATTCCGAATTATATTGTGTTAATCCGTGTCTCTAGTGTTTTAATGCTCGCACTTCACCCAAATGACGCCCACGAAACCAAGACTCGGTAGCAATGATGTCGGGGAGAAAGACCCAACTCCGACATGTTTATTATTATTTTTTTAATTCCACCAGGGCGAAGTCACAACTACCAGCTTTAATATAGATACGTAACGATGACCTATTTTGTTTATTACTAAGATATTAAAATATAACCTACTAGCTGTTCCCATGCGACTTCATCCGCATAGAATTATAAAAATTTCATTTTATTGTTCACATTTGTCAAAATATCAATAGCAAATGTCAAAATGACACGACATGATGTCAAATTATGGCAACCTTACTTCCTTAATGTTGGTAACAACTTATGATCTCTTTCCCACATTAGGGTTTTTATCCAAAATATTTACACCGAAGTTTAACGGCGTGAATATATATAGCCTAAAGCGTGACGTAAGTGTAGGGCTTTTTATTAAAAAAGAGTTATTCGAAAATATGCTGTGATTGCTGACATCTTAGGCAACAAAGAAGTATGTGTCTACGCTTTATTATAATAGTATAGATATCCCATATTTAGTATGAAAATGAAGATTTATTTTCTTGGCTAAGTATATCCTGATGGAATATTAACTTTCAATTTATCCTATTACTTTTAATGAACGAACATCAGAAAAGAAATTGTTATATTAACGAGAACAACAACGGATGTAAAATTATATTTAAATTGCAAAATAATATAAAAAGGACGTTAATTGGTTCTTCATTAGACGTAGTACGGACTTGTAATTGACTTCGTTATTGAAGCTGTGTTTTTGCATTTTTGGTCCCAGAAGTTAAGTGTTCTGGGTTTTAAATGAAATCAAACAATAAAATTTAATATTTTATTACATGTTATCTGAATGAGTTTTAAAATTGTATCAAGAATCGATAACATCTTTTTTAAAATAATAATAAAAAGGTTTATTAATAGCGCTCACCTTAGACTAAACTATCGCACAACTGTTTAGTTGCGTTTTGATTCCTATGACCTTATAAGGATGTGCGAACACTACTCGATTTTTAGTTGCACAAGTAAACAGTTGAATGTGTTGCGAAACAATCTACAAAACAGTGGCGCGATAGTTTAGTCGATAGTGTGCTCACGCAATAAAAGTTTTAGCTTTGCTTGTAATGTTGTTAAAGAAATTAAATTTTAAGAATTCATTAAATTAGAAAACCACTGTAAATAATAAATGAATATAATTATATAAGGAAGTAAATACATGGATTTAAATACTTCGCAAGGCAACTCCAGGGCGCTGCAGAATTCAATAAACACGAGCGCAGCTCCCATATAGGGTTGTCAATATTAGAGCGTTGAAATTACAAAAAATAAAATCATTACTACATTTAATATTTGAATACTCGGGAAATGTTTGCATTTGAAAAAAGTGATTTATAACAATGTAAAGAATTTATTTCTTTAACTCATTCACAAACTACATATGTTTATAGTTAGAAAATTTGTAGTTAATTCTACATTTTTATACAGTCTGTAAGTAATTTTCATATACGAATATGGGCGATTTTCAGGGAACAGTTCTAAACTACATTAGACTAGACTTCAACATCAAATATAATATCAATTAAATTTAGACTTCGGAAACTTATTTCCGATTGTATACAGTCGACAACCCTATCGATAACAGCGCCCGCGAGAACACTCGTCGTGGTTTACACCGACACTCTCAACATCTAAGACAGCGAGCTATTATGAACCAGAGTACTACCAACCATTATAGCAACATCCTTATTAATATTTACAATTTTATAACAATAATTAATGTTATTTATAGAATTGTTGTAATATGTAAGCTCCACACAGAAGACAGGCGTGAAATGGAAGCAATTCCCTGTTTCGTCTGATGAGTGTGGTGCCGGAGGTGTAATTTAAGTCCCTTTCTCTTTACCACCCTTTTCTTATAAGGAGAGGTTGTGAAGAGGAAGTGGATTTGACGGTGGAGGAGATGTATAGGAAGGGGAAATATCCTCTTTATGTGCGTCTCCTCCGCCGTCGTATAAGGGTAACGCATCTGCAATTGCGGATGTCTATGGGCAGCGGTCGCTTCGCCATTTTGGCAGTTTTAGGTGGCCGCTTGCTCGTTTGCCACCTTATGTTATAAAAAAAAAGTACAGCATTTGTCATTGTGAAGAAATTTTTATACCACTGTTTAAACTATAATTACGCGCGCACATCTTTCACTGAACGCACTGCTTTGTTTCGCTTTGATTCCTCTGAGCTTATATGGTGGTGCGCACACTACTTGATTTTTAGTTGTGGAACTAAACAATAGACAATCGCACCACATTATGGGATAGTCTAGTCAAAGGTGTGCGCCCGCTCTAACGCCAATAGATGGCTTTACTTGTCGTCAATCGTCGAAGCCATACAGATTTGAAACAATATCGAAGGGTAATCGTAATAATTAAAATTCTAAACTAAATTTTGCTCGTGACTTCGTCCGCGTGATATTAAAAAGTAATGTATATAGCATATATTATGTAATTATACTGTAGCTTTCTAATGTTGTAAGAATTTTTGAAATCGGTTCAGCAGTTTTTGAAATATTTCAATACATAAAAAATTCAAATCTTGCCTCTTGATATTAGAGGATTGATGGGTACTTTTCAGGGTTCACATATTGTGATCCTAATATTTTTAATAATTTTCAGGTGTACAAGAATAGTAGTTTTAATATTTAATTTTAACGTAGTTCGTATGAAGTTTTTTTTCATAAAAAGCTCGGCAAAGAATCATGTAGAGATTCCGACAGGAGATCGCGGTTTCCAATCATACATTCTCATCCCTCAGGGATACAATTCAATTCCGTACACATAGCAATAAGCACAGTGTAATAAAATATAGAAGGTTTTCAATTAAACATAAATTAATATACAACGTTAACTTATTTACTGTAATAACATAAACACAAGAACTTTCAGGTGTCACATTACTGATAGATTTTTATTGTTATACTAGGTTTCACCCGCGCCTTCATCGGTGTGGAATTAAAAAAAAAAACAAAAGTAAGTAGCCAATGTGTTCTAGAGTATCGTGTACATCTACCTATGCGAAGTTTTATCGAGATTTGTTCTGCGGTTTAGGCCACAGACAAACATTCATCCATCCAAACTTCCGCCTTTTTAATATTTTTCGGAGAAAATTTTTTCGTACTATTATTATACAGGTACCAAAAAACAGGATTCGTCCGATAAGTAAAAAATCGAAAGAATAAGTAAGAAAGGAAAGAAAACATTTTTTTTCTCCTCTAACTCTACCATCCTTCACAGTGCATTAAAAGAATCTTTATAAAAAAGTCTGCAAAACTTTTTAATTAAATGTTCCCTCTACTATAAATTAAACTGTGCAGGCTAACGGATGAAATTGTAAAAGCCTGTCAATACGTTATTGAACGTGTTGCTAATAAAAGACTTGTCAGACAACTTGATGGGTAATCGCTTCGGCAAATGACCTTTAGACACACGTCCGGTGTACAAGCTATGTTTACACTACACACAAACATGTATAAAATATATATGTGACATTTAACTTACTATATTACGCGAAAGTTTAGATGGATGTATGTTAGAGTTTGTAGCCTAAACGGTTGAACGAACGTCGTTGAATTTTGGCCTAGATGTAGTCTCACTAATATTATAAATGCAAACGTTTAGATAGATGGATCTTTGTCAGAGTAGCATAAACTGCTGATCAGATCTAGCATAGATCGGGTATATATGTAGAGAATAGTCTGGAAACACATGGGGTACTTACTTTTGTTTTTTTTTTTATTCCACGCGATTAGAGCCGCGGGGTATAGCTTGTTTAAAATATTGGAATGGAATTATCTTACATTGTTTGTCTTTATTGCTTTCTAGGAACATGGGCATCGCTAGGAGGAGTAGGGTAGGTAAATTGAAAATTACGTATAAAACTACTTAAATTAAATTCATATTAAAGGTAATAGCCCCCTTAGGCCCCACCGTAGGTCTAGTCTAGATCATCGGATGGCACACATGATGCACTATCTAGGTCTTTCCATGTTTAAAAAGATCCTTGGTTCATCTCGGTTCAAATTGTTAAACTATGCTGTTCATGGAACTTCTCAAAAAGTGTTTTAACTTTTTGTTTAAAATTACATTAAAGAAGAAAGGATAGTCTATGTTCCAAAAGAAAAAGGTATAAAAACATAATTTAGTTATTCCGTATATTTCGTATATTTATCAGGGACCTAATTCTTCTTTTAATTATAGCTTCAAATAATACATTATTTAAAACTCCATAGTTCAAAGACAAAACATAGCATATTCTTTCACAAATGTAAAAAATAACAGTACTCAAACAATTACTTCTAACTGTTGCTTTGAAATTTCGACTTAAATACCGCAATTAGTGTTCTGTGAATGTTAGTAACCCTAATTAGTGACGTTGCCGGTCTATTAGACCATTTACAATCGATTCCCTTCACCCCGCCTACATAATTACAGTTACATAATGCCTCAAAAGGTATTAGAGTGCTATTTGTTCCATAACATTAATTTCCCTTTTGTGTTCCGTTAGAAAATGTAATGGTACTGAATGGCAGGAACGAGGTAATTAGTAACCGAAATATTCTATTGAATTTAATCGTTTCCCCGTTCGACAAACGAGATGATGTTTATTTTGAATGCTAATTGTAATCGATTTTATTCGATTGTATTTATATGAGTTGTAATTTATAACGCTACAATGAAATTAATACATCAATACCTTGTCCGTGCGAATGGCGGCTCAATATGTACTGTTCCATACATTTCTATCAGCCATTGTCTCTGAATTCACTCACTTCTTACGAGTATCGACTTTCACACGATACATTCTTCAGTCTCCATCTTCCTTTGTAGCAACTTTGTTTTTTCTTTATTCTTAGATGAAAAACCTGAATTTACTGAAATGATAAAGCGACCGCTGCCCATAATTGATAGAGGAAGAGGCGCAAATAAAGATGTTTTCCCTTCTTATACATCTCCTCCACCATCAAAACCACTTTCCCTTTCCATCCTTTCCTTACAAGCAAAGGGTAGGCCTCCGGCCTCCGGCAGACACACTCAACAGACCAAACACGAAATTGGCCCCACTTGACGCGTGTTTTCTGTATGGTCGTGGTATTGCACTGGGAGAACAGGTCCATTCGTGGGAACACGTTAAGCGGCCTCTACCACTGTCAAACATGCCCTTTGAAGATGATCTTTTAATATCTCCATACATCGCTAACTTAAATATCGAAATAAATTCATGCATAGGAATATCTCCATCATAGTCTGTGGAAACTAGGGATTAAAAATATTTTTTTCATTTCACCCTTACTAGTGTTGCGATACAAAAATAAAAGCTAATAAAAATCTATGCTGTAGTCCAATTTTAATAAGAGCAATTCAAATATTGAAAATATCAACGTTAAGTGCTATCCGATATTCAGTTGCGACGGATTCGAGAATTTTTCGGATACTTTTTTATTTTGTATTTGAAATATTTAAAAATAACTGACTTAATGTGAGTCTGAAATGTTGGAAGTAATGGTTACAGAAAGCAAAAGAAGTAAAAAAAAAGACAAGTTAATATTGTTAGGAATAAAATTAGTACCGTGCTATAGAATTGGCGCAACTCTAGATTATCGGCATAAACGGCACGTCCCTAGCTGACAGCTGTCAATGTCACTAGAAGTATGGATAGATTTGGCGCGCATCCTAAGTCTTGACGAGAAGTATTGCTCTGAGTTAAAAAGCGACAGTATCAATAAAATAAGTTGTCTAATAATATGGAGAAGAATACACCACATAGAAGTATTTATTTAGTATATTACTTAAAGCCGATAATATACATGACAGTCAAACGGAGTAATAGCGAGAATGCGAAGCTTCTAGCTACAACTCTAACAGAGATACCTAAATACCCTAATGAATATGTTAGTCGTCACCAACTCATTATACGTCCCCACCGAGGGGCTCATAACCTACTAAGTAAGGGTGCCTAGGCCATTGTCAACCACGCTGGCCCACTGCGGGTTGGTTGACTTCACACATATCTTTGAAATTCTTCGCCGATATGTGTAGGCATCAGATGATTTCCTTCACCGTAAGAATTAAATTGAAAATATTATCAAACATTTTTAACCTCAATAACTCAAATATCCTTTTTAAATGAAATAATTCAAACAATACCAGCTGCATAATTTGTTTTGTCATTAATCTTAAAGCCAATAAATCAAGCATTTTCAAAATTTATTACCATTTTGTGGTCGCGCGTTGAATGCAAGCGAAAATCAGCATTTACGAATATCGGAGAATTAATTATTATATAATATTTAAGTTTCATAAACACGAAAATAATTTATTATAATTAAAATAGATGTTACGAACTGGGAGGTTCGCTAAAGATTCGTCTTGATTTAAATACTAATAAGTAATCTTGCATTTTATTATTTAGAGCCAATCGAATAGATATTCCTGCCTTCTTCAGCCTCTTCATAATTCTACCAATTTTTCCATACAGAAAATATAATATTTTTGAAGTCTCATCTATGCAATTTCAATTTATTGTTAAGTTATTAAATGCTATATTAAAATTCAGAAAGCGTTATTAGTAACGAAGAGCGTGAATAACGAAAATGAACATTATGATTTAACAGGAAGTGCAATCAGAGCGGCCATTGATGACCAATCATAAACCAATCTATTTATCTCGAATTTTGAATTTGTCAATATTGGATTATTTGATGACCCATTTTGATTTGTGTCATATAGTAATAATCAGACTGGAGGAAATATAATTAGTAATATTTGTGTCTGACCTTGTAGTTTATCTAGGCTAGTTAACCATTTTTAAACTCAAAATGATTAACTAGCCTAGCTAAACTTATTTTATACAGATCCGTTTAGCGGTTTAAGAGATTACCTTCTAACAAATAGTCAACCGACCAGAAATGCGAAAATGTAGATAGATGGATGACTGTTAGAGTTTGTAGCCTAAACGGGTGAACGGTTTCGGATTTGGTATAGATGCAGAGGATTATCTGAAAGAACTACTAGGCTACTACTAACTTTTGTTTTTTTTTAATTTTACGAGGACGGAATCGTGGTCGAAAGCTAGTTTATAATATTAGTAAGATGTAAGCGACAGACACAAAGGTATATTTTACGTAAACAAACTCAAACAAGCAACAAAAAAAATAAAACCTACGTTAAAAGTTTAATTCGCAGTTTATGTTATTAATAATGCATCAGCAATTATAAAAAAAAATTAACAAATCAGCAAATTGCAAATTCTTAGACTAAATCATTTTTATTTTATCTTAATTTCATTTCAAATTTGAATTAAGTATCAAATGAGACATCTTTCCCAAATCATAAAACATTCACGCTTCAGTTTTTACTCAATTTAAATAGCGTTAATTTATCACGTACAAAAATGAGTTAAAATTCAGACAACATAGTTATTGCACATCAACTGCACGATATGAACATTATGAGTTCAGGAAACGCAATCAGTACAGCTATTGTTTCCTTTAACATATTTTATATAGAAGATAAAGCAACGAGCGGTGCAACTGATTTTAAAAACAGCAAAGTACAGATGTACAGAATCATTCATTTTTCAGTTCATTCATTCACTAAATCATCTTAATGGAATGGAAAAACGACCAGGAGTTGGGTCTTCCATACAAGATTGCAGACTTAAAGCGAACGAGTCTTTGGATACTGAAGGTGGAGGACCGCGTTGGTACTAGGTATTGAATGTCGAGAACAAAAATCTCTTGTAGATTTATTTGTAAAAGCTATTGCTTTCGACTTCCGAGTGAAATTAAAAAATTTAAATCCCTTTCTCTTTACCACCCTTTTCTTAGAAGGAGAGGATGGGAAGGGGAAGTGGATTTGACGGTGGAGGAGACGCACAGGAAGGGGAAATATCCACTTTATGTGCGTCTCCTCCTCCGTCGGATAAGGGTAGGCAACGCATCTGCAATTGCGGATGTCTATGGGCAGCGGTCGCTTCGCCATTCTGGCGGATTCAGGTGGCCGCTTGCTCGTTTGTCACCTTATGATATAAAAAAAAATCTTCCCTCTTTATAATATTGGCATAGATACATATGTCAGAGTTGGGTCTTTCTCCCGACATCATTGCTACCGAGTCTTGGTTTCGTGGGCGTCATTTGGGTGAAGTGCGAGCATTAAAACACTAGAGACACGGATTAACACAATATAATTAGGAATCTACACTTATCACATAGCAAATCAACAAGCAAGACCGAGCAGCGGGTTCGTGGCACCGTTCGTACTTCTACTACACTACTCTCCTTAATCGACTCGCCACTGTGCCAACACGCACCACAACATGTCACTACAAACGTCGCCCTCTAAGCACTGAACTGCGCCTCGACCCCGCTCGAGCTAATAAAGGCCACTCGAGCCTCTTGCTCTGCTCTTATTGGTCGTATGCAAGTTGACGTACTTTTAATTTTTAAAAAGAACTAAATACAAAAAAAAGGAATTAAATTAATAATTTTATCTTAAACAATATTAAAACGCAAGACAATAACGTTTGTTACACATAAAGCAACAGTCAATTTATAGCTTCCTGCGACACATATATAACGCTTTTCTGTTCAATTCTAAAAGATTAAGAGGAAAGACAACATGAGTGTTTCGATAAGTGCGTTGAGTTATAACGTGTCATATAAAATTGTAATTTGTTAAATAAACATTAACAACAATAAATTGTGTAAAGGAATGCGAACGAAAATCAAAGTTGAATTCGGATTTGGAGCCGCGCAAGCAGATATTCAATTTCCGAAAGTAATATCCACGCCTTATGATTTACGATTCCTTACCAAGTTTGTCGTCCTTGCGTAATTTGATTTTGTACCTCGCTGTTTCAATACGCCTTTCTATCGCCTCGATCGACTTTATTGGGAACAGCAAGTCGATTGAAAAAGTAAGAAAGCGAACTAGGACATCGCTTGCGATAAAATAAATACAGCAGAACCTCGATAAGAAGTCTAAGTGTAACACAAAATATTTAAGGTTTTTAAGTTACCAAGGTTTGAGTTATCGAGGTTCTACTGTAGTTTACAGTATTATTTAGTCCTAGTAGCTTTGTTTTGGTTTCGGAGGGAAATTTTGAAATAACATTATCTTAACTGCTCTTGGAGTGGATCAGGCTTATGTGGGTTTTCGCTCATTAAAATCCCCTCTAGTTTTACTTAGACCGATTAATGATGTGTTAATCTACAGGCTAATTATGTTGTTTTAAATCAATATATCATATCATCACCAGCTCGCTATACGTTCCCACTGAGTGAATAGGCCATAGGCAACCAAGCTGGTCCAGTGCGGGTTGGTTGACTTCACACATATCTTAGAATTTCTTCGCCGATATGCGCAGGCATCACGGTATTTTCCTTCACTGTAAGACCGTCGGGAAAATGTGTAGTGTGAAATTCGAAAATTACATTGGTATATGGCGGGATTCGAACCCAATATTTGTAGTCACCAAGTCAAGCGCTTAAATCCCTGAGCCTCTTAATAATATATCTAATGTATTATATAAATATTGATAATTTTATTATGAACATTAATTACAAAAACCCATGATATTTATATAAATTTAATTTGATTCAAACAAAATTTTCGCTTCAAAATATTTTGTGCTTGTTTCTCTTTACTTTAATTTAAAACTGAATATATTTTAATATTGTCGACGCAACGTTGTACGTATTTATTATAAAACTTCATATCGAGCCGGTTTTAAAAGTGTGGCATAAAATGAACATTATAAATGAATAACACGCAATCACAGATTTAAATGGTGAATGAAAAGAGAATTTATTGGAGTAAATTCACCATGTGTTTGGCTCACACGTTTTATTTTATATACAGTTTATTTATATCTGACACTAGTCTTTCGCGACTTTGTCTACGTGAAATTAAAAAATTGTATTATAAAAAAAAGTATATAACAGTGGTAGTGCCCGCTTTAACATCTTAGCACGAATGGGCCGGCACGCTCGATGTAATACCACGACCACATAGAAGACAGGCGTGAAATGGAAACAATTCTGTGTTTCGTCTGATGAGTGTGGTGCCGGAGGCCTAATTTAAGTCCCTTTCTCTTTACCACCCTTTTCTTATAAAAAGAGGATGGAAAGAGGAAGTGGATTTGACAGTGGAGGAGATGCATAAGAAGAGGAAATATCCTCTTTATGTGCGTCTCCTCCTCCGTCTGATAAGGGTAGACAAAGCATCTGCAATTGCGGATGTCTATGGGCAGCGGTCACTTCGCCATTTTGGCGATCTCAGGTGGCCGTTTGCTCGTTTGCCACCTTATGTTATAAAAAAAAAAACAGCCTATGTTACTTAGCGATAACGTAGCTATTTATTGGTGAAAGAATATTCTAAATCTGCTCCGTAGTATTTGAGTTATTTAAATAACAATTAAATGAAAACAAAACATTATCTAATTAAAAAAAACAAAACACAAAAAAAAACAAAACTTACAAAATATATCAATTAAATTAAAAAAAAAATTCTTGATCAAAAGGAGAATGTTTAGCTAATACGACTTTCAGTTTGTCACTAAAGGCCGCGCTGGTTTTCAGCATCCCCTTAACAACTAGTACGAATACATGGTTCAATTAATACAGACAAAAATACAAATCTTTCCTCTTGATAATATTAGTATGGCTTTCTATTCAGGCCATAGACGTCCACGCTTTAATTATAAGTGAAACGACCTTACTCGTCAATGCTGGCCCAGTGAGAGTTGAATATACATCTCTGAGTTTCTTCACAGATGTAAGCAGGTTCCATCACTATGCTTGCTAATAAGTATGCTAGTAACTTTAACCTCTAAGGTAAACATTTAGTCTGTTACTTACCACATTCCCTGTTTATTTGAGATTTTTCTTAAACTCGTAAAATAATTATCTTAACGAAGCATTTTTAAGAAAACTCTTTAGTTATTTTTTTAAAGAAAAATTGGGAAAGGTTTATTTACGAGAGATACTAAGCTTGATAATTGGATCCTATTAAAAGTTAATCGGATTACACTAAAGGGTTTATGCGAAAACAACACAAGATGTTTAATAAGTTCTACGTATTTTTTTATACTATTAATAATTAGTTTAAACGACGACGCAGGACAGACGACGCTGGCGCTCTCTTGTGTCGGGGGCCAAGACCCACTTTGGGTTACTGCGTCAACGCAGTAAGTAATAATTAGTTTTAGCTTGCATTATTTGGCCCAATTTTAGTCCCTTTCCCGTTCTACCCTTGTCTGGTCAGGCAAGGATTGGATAGGAAAGTAGATTTGACGGTGAAGGAAAAGCATAGGAAGGGGAAATATCCTCTTTATGTGCGTCTCCTCCTCCGTCGATTTAGGGTAGGCAACGCATCAGCAATTGCGGATATGTATTTGCAGCGGACGCTTCGCTATTTTGGCGGATTTAGATAGCCGCTTCCTCGTTTGAAACCTTATTGTATAAAAAAAATGTGCCGTACAAGACAGTTTCGAGTCCCAGTTGAAGTCTACCATTTTAACAAAATCTTTTTTTTATAAAGTTCTAAATATTTCGCTAGATGTTATAGTCAATTTTTAGTATTAAGTGATATTACTTTTGAAAAAAAAAACAGATTGAATTGAGAAAAGAAAAACAATTGTAAAAAACAGATTTTTTTTATTTAAGAATCAACATTAATAGTTTATAATCATACATTAGAATTAACCTTAAATATATAATAATTTTCTATATAATGCAAATCTTCGAAGCGAGATACATTTAAAGGAGGTTTCTATTTGCTAAGTAATGAATAACACATAAAAAATGCTATCTTTCAAATAGAATGAAGGGAATTTTAGCGTTTATACGAAACAAAAAACTATCGTTGCCGATGTTTTTTTTTAATTAAAATAAACATCGTGTCTCCTAAGAAGACAAAAAAGTTTGCACTAAAGCCATTCGTACACAACGCTAAGTAAAATTTTGTAATGTCGATTTTAGTCTCGAAGCGACTTAATACAATAAGGTATGCAAGCGCACTTTTCCACTTTCCACTTGTATTTGTGCGCGGCTCACACTTGGCTTATAGTTGGTTAATTCGCTCAAAACTGGACTGTCATTGAACTGCGACCGGACGCAGGCCAAGTATGATCCGCGTTTTATTCGCTATGTTTGTACTGACCGAATAAACAACATGTGTAGAGGATTCGTCCTTTTTTTGTTATCATTTTGTTTTACCTATTTCAACAAAATACATTTTCATATAATTATGTTTGTGTACTTGGTATACAGAGCGCGCTACGCGATACTCACGTCGCGAGCTATGTAAAATTCCCTTGTGTACGACGGGGTTTAGTCACAATGAATAGAAACCTTATTTAAATTCTCACTATAAAATAGGACATTTTTAAAATGATATGGAAGAATTGATCTATAACTTAATACAATTCATTGGCAATATTTGGAATTTACAATGGTAGTCTTTGGATGATTTATTTACAGGACAGCGTTCCATTCTTCTTGTTATCTCTGTGGCACCTGGTGATAAACAGAGTTTGAGTTATGTTAAATAATATAGCTTAAGCCCACGACTCTACCCGTATAAGAACAAAATAGATAAGTAGCCTATGTTTCCTTCCTCTACATTTATGCCCAATTTAATTAAGATCCGTTAAGCGGTTTCGGCTTGAAACTCTAACAAACATCCGTCCATCTAAACTTTCGCGTTTATAATAATAGGATAAAGGGTGATAATGCAGACTTTTAAAGATAATATTTTTGAAATAACTGGATCTGTACAGACAGATCGGAGTGTAGAGCTGAGCAGATTTTTTTTTATCGCAAATAAAATTGAGTTTTACCTAACTAAAAACAAGTTATAAATTTAATTTACTTGTTCTTTATCCAGAGAAGTAACATTAAATCTTATTTCAATAGCTTAAAGGCCATTTTTATTTACGATCAGCTGTTGGTCGCGAAGTCGTCCGCGTAGAATTATACTCAGTGATGACGTAGCTTTTTGATGGTACAGTGAAATCGACCAAGGAATTTTGAGTAATTTCAATACATACAAAAATATAATTCTTTCCTCTTTATAATAGTATTGATTGATCAATTTAGGTTCTAGCGCGGATTTAATTTTAAATAGATTTATAGTAAGATATAGGTTAATCTTACGATGTCGTCGTGCGGCGGCGGCGAGGTGTAGGGTACTTGCGGCGCGGGGGCAGAGGGTTGGCCATCCCCGTGGACATCGCGTATGGTGTAGCTCTTGTTGTCGCTGGATTCCAGCACAACTCGCGGGGGCTCGCTGTCTGATGGTACGATGAGATAAATCTTATTATTTATAGCAAACATCCTGAGTATATAGAGACAACCTGCGTGACATTATGGTGAAATCCTAGACTGAAGATTGAAGATAAGTTTAACGATGTTATAAATATTACTTAGATCACAATTAGAGTGACCAAAAAATGTCAAAGTTAAACAGCTGATCGGCTTAAATATGCCGTCTGAAATATATACCATGCCGACACAGAGCACGCGAGAAATGAATTAGTACGGGTTGACCTTGCCCAGTAGGGCAAGGTGTTAATAAATTTCCTAACTCGCCGAATTACTGTTATGAATCACGGCCGTAAACAGTGTGACTAATTAAGGTAAGTTAGGGCAATCGTCCACTGCATAATGCGATTTTTTAGGCGTTGTAAGCGATAAAATTACAACGCTACTGCCATGTCTAAGTAATTTTTCATCACAATACACACTAATACTAATGTAAAATATATTTAAAGTAGTCTTTTTTCAGTCAGTTTGCATTAAAGTGCGTAGGACAATGTAAAAAATTCTGTGTTGTACTGCGTGTCTCAAACATCGGCGATCAATCAACGATCAAAAGTAGCGATGCACTCGCTTACTACACAGTGTACAATAGACCTAAGGTTGGGGCGCTAACTCCCAAGCGACCGTGTGGTGTCATTAATTTTTGCCGTAATATGGAGTTGCAAATTTTATAATTAAAGTATTTTTGATTTTTCGATGACGATTTCGTTATATTTGAGTAAGTTTAGTGACCTAAATATTTTTAAAACGGAAACATATGACTTTGACATTTAAAAAAAATCATAAATATACTTTAGTTACGTTTTAAAGTGAGAAATTTTAGTATCAATGATTTTATTTTGAACATATAAAAGATTCAATCTTGACTTGAACTGATATAATTTTGAAGTTAAAATGAATTCGTATAATTGAATTAAATTATTCATTATAAGTTTCCAAAGTGAAAGTTCTTCAGTGATGCATAATGTATTAACGTCTGACCTAATTTTAAAATTTATTAAATCTATTTGATTTAGGATTTGACTTCATTTAAATATGTTTTCCGTACAATGTGACATTTGGAATTAAAAAACAAAGAGTCTAGATGTTCTTCCAGACTATCCTCTACATCTGTACCAAATTTCATCGAAATCCATCCAGCCGTTTAGGCTACAAACACTAACAAACATCTCTATCTCAACTTTCGAATTTATAATATTCGTATCAAAATAAAAATGCAATAAACATTCACGTATTCTACATTAAACATAACTAAAATTAAGTATCTTTGCAAATTATGCAGTTTTTTCTCTCAAATCTCAAACAAATAAACCATTAAATGTAACTTACCGGCTTTAGGATTTAGTATATCAGGTTTGGTCTCCATCTTGTCAGCGGGCGCGGGATACGCGATGAGGTAACGTCTCCCATTAGCGTCAACTTGTACCACGCTTTGCGATGGCCTCTTACTAGTTGACGCATTATCACTACGCCTGGATACAAAAAAAATCTTTAATTAAATGCATTTAAAGTAACACCTATAAATGAAATGTACCAAAGAATTATGGTGATAATTTTTCATATATGATAAGGTGGCAAACAAGCAAGCGGCCACCTGAATGTGCCAAAATGGCGAAGTGACCGCTGCCTATAAACATCCGCAATTTTCAAAGACGACGCACATAAAGAGGATATTTTCCCTTTCTATGCGTGTCCTCGACCGTCAAATCCACTTTCTCTTCCCAACCTTTTATTATAAGAAAAGGGCGGGAAGTGTAAGCGACTAAAATTAGACGAGACGCGGTGCTAACAACATAAACAAAATAACTAGAAGAAAAGAACTAGAATTAATTACAGAAGTAAGATTGAATTAATTTTAATTTAATGATTGAAATGATACAGAATATGACAATAATGATGATAATAATTAATAAGAGATAAATTACTTTTTTAATACCAGGACAACGATGGCCGCAATCGCAGTTAGACAAGCTGCCAAACCTGCGAACGCCGCGGCGGCCGGGAACTTTGAGTCTGACCGCGTTGTGTTCTCTAAACAAACAAATATTATCTTATCATCATACTAATATTATAAATGTGAAAGTTTAGAAGAATGGATGGATGTTTGTTAGAGTTTGTAGCCAAAACGGCTGAACTGATCTCTATAAAATTTGGCATGGATGTAGAGGATGGTCTGGAAGAACACATAGGCCACTTACTATCTTTTTTTTAATTACACGCGTAAGGGGTCGCGGCCGAAAGAACTCGATAATTTTAGGAGTTTACTTACAAGAGCTTTACCAGCACAGTGTTAGTAAGGATCTTCTAGACGTCGGATGATTAATAAATGCTGAGTTTGAGAAAATTTTAAACAAAATTCTGGAAGATAACATACCTGTTTGTTTCGCGGCATCTCTGTAAACCATATCTCTTAGTATTACAGGATCTGATGCTCCTTTGTTATTTCTAGCATAAATCGCCAGCGTCTCGTCTTCACTTAACGTATCAAGCTCAAGTAAACTGATGTTCAGCCATACCGACATATCTAGAAGAAAATTAAACTTATCTTAACTAGACGCAACGGTTACATGTATCACTTTAGCAAGTAGATAAATTCTATTAAAAATATTGAAGAAGTCATTTCATTTCTAAACTTCATTTATTATAAGGTGGCAAACCAGCAAGCTGCCACCTAAATCCGCCAAAATGGCGAAGCTAAGCTAAGCTACCCTTTAAGATCCAAAATTGTAGATGCTTGCTTACCCTTAATTGACGGAGAAGACGCACTGAAGGATACTTACTCTTCCTATGCGTCTCCTCCACCGTCAAATCCACGCACCCTTAACATGTTATCCATGTAAGAGAGTAAAACAGGAAAGGGAAATGCTTTACAGATAGGCCTGCACGCATTTGAATGAATTTGAAAAAACGACCTCTCGAAATTTATTTTACCCGTAGAAGTTTCATAATTGAACTGACAAATAACTTGGAATTATTTATTTTTACAAATACGCACCATTTCTTTCAGCTGTCGCATTAACTAATATTCTTCCAGCATCTCCTAGTGCTTCTAAAGTGAAATGTTGTGACAGTCCACCATCATACCCGGCAGTACATTGTATCGCGAGATGAACTTCACCATTCTTCATTATCCTCTTTGCTGTGCAGTTCTTTGGTGGAGATGGACGAGCTATGAAAAGATTTTACAATTTAGTAATAGATGTTTTAATAAAAGAAGATATTTCTGATTTATATCTACTACACGAATAAGTATAAGTTTTAAAGTAAAGAATCTTATCGTTACTTCAATCAATATGGACTGGGTGGACAGAAGCGCCTCAGTATTTGAGGATAATTTTTAAAAAGTAAATGACAAAGGTCCCAAAGTCCTATTTTCTTTTTTATTGACCTAAGGTTCTTTTTTAATTTCCAATTTTATTAAGTGTTCTATGCATTTCGACAAACTATTATAAAATTTAACACATTTTAAATATTCCTTGAATGGGACTTCGGCGCATGTTGGGAAACCAAATGGATAAGTAGAAAGTTGAACGTACTAAGTTTTCTCGTTACCCATTCCATATTGGACGCGTTCGTGATTGCTCCGAGTTGCAAACTTCGCTCGTATTTTAAACCGTATTCGACGAAATTCAGCCGTGGACCGCGAAATTTGATATACCGGCACATTTTAATGAAGCTACCGGAATTAATCATTTTGTTTATCAGTTCTAACGGATTGCTTAGTTGGATGTTTATATTGCTTTTTGGGCGTCCCGCAAGGCACTAATGTAAGCCCTATCATAATTTAAAAGTTTTATGAATCACATTCGATAAACCGCTGCAGAAATTCAAAGTTACATGTGAAGTCAACAAGCATTGATTTAGTGTGGTTGACTAAGGCTAATTGAGGCCGTATAGTGACATTTTGATTATTCGATTTAATCAATTTTAAAATACCACATACTAATATGATAAATGCGAAAGTTTAGATGGATGGATGTTTGTTAGACTTTGTAGCCTAAACGGCTTAACAGATTTCGCTGAAATTTGGTATAGATGTAGAGGATAGTCTGGTAGAACACATAGGCTATTTTTTTTAATTCCACGCGGACGGAGTCGCGGGCTAAAGTAGTATTATATAAGTGGTTGGTGCTACATGATATCCAATTTTTCACATAAAGACATAAAGAAAAATGGAAACTTTGCATTTTCAAATCAATCCACAAATTAAAACTACACTTTTTTATTAATGCTAGATTTCATATTTTTATTATACAACTCATCAAAAATTAACAAGGAAAGTTGAGTCAGAATTTTTTGGTTATGGAAACTGATATTGAAAAGTTTTAGGAGCCTTCAGAGTTACTGGTTTGTAATAAATAAGTAGGGTTTACAGAGGCCCAAACTTTTAACTACAATATCGCACAGCAGTTGTGCGATTGTCGATTATTTGGCAGCCAATTCAACTGTTTAGTTACACAACTAAAAATCGAGGATTTGCTGCACCTCCATATTTGCTCATGGGAATCAAAGCGCGACTGATCAGTTGTGCGATAGTTTAGTTAAAGGTCTGCGCGCTTTAACTTATTATAAAGTTACCTGCTGGTACAATTTGAAAGACGCAGGGTTTCTTCTGCCGGCCAACAGCGTTGGTCGCGCGGCAGAGCAAGGCGCCGTAGTCACGTTCACTCGCCGCGCGGTACCGCAGCTCGCTAGCTGTGCCTCCCGTCGATACTTAGATAAAAATATATTAACATTATCACAAGCTTTTATCTCTCCACTACTGGACAAAAACCTGTTTGGAATACCAGATTAGTACATTAATTTGTATAGATGTACAAGGATAGTCTGGAAGTACACATAGGGTACTCACTTTTGTTTTTTATGTCCACGCGGACGGAGTTGCGAGCAAAAGCTATTATCTTACTAATATTATAAATGCGAAAGTTTAGATGGATAGATGGATAGGTGAATGGATGTTTGTTACTTTTTATCCCTGGAATAGTTACGATTCCCGTGGGATTCATTAAAGTTTTTTAATGTTTACTCGATCATTCTGCAGCAGTTCAACATATCTTACTGAAATTTGGCACAGATATAAAACAAACTCTGGAGTACACATGGGATAAGCTTCATCCCCGAGAAATGTCCGCTTCCTGAGGGATACGTAGCTTTTTTTTAATTTATATAGTTTGTTTTCTTGTCCACGCAGACAAAGTCGCGGGCAACAGCTCGTACCACATAATTTATTGCAATTATAGTATTTTGTTGAAATATATTAAGAAATAAAAGCTAGTTTACTAGAGCGTTCATTTTGTTTAGAAATCAACAGTGTCAGATAAGGCAATAGATTACGGGTATCATAAGATCAGTGTTTTCCTAGATACAATTGACCTCTTTGCTGTAACAAAAGTAAATTTCTGTAGTAAATATGTTACCATATCTAGCGGGTGAGACTTGGAAGCTCTCGCCGCTGTTGTTGAACTGCCAGTAGAAGCTGACGTCAGCGGGGTCCGCGCTCACAGTGCACCGCACGCGCAGAGACTCGTCGAATCTCGCACCGATCAGTAGAGGTGAAGGCTGCTCGCAAATTGGTGCATCTAAAGGAATAGTTGCTGTTAGAAGTTTTATCTCAATAAGAATATACTCTAGTTTAGAATTTCATAAGTACATAATTTACCCGACGTTCTTACGATGAAGGAAATCATCGTGACGCAACCTTCACCTATCAGAGAAGAAATTCAAAAATATATGTGAAGTCAACCAACTCGCAGTGTGCCAGCGTGGTTGACTATGGTCTAGGCACCTCTCAGTTAGGGTATGGTCCAAGCCCCTCACTGGGGACGTACATATAGTAATCTGAAGATAAACTTTTGGAACTATTAATGAATACGTACATTGTACTCTGAGATATACCGCCTGACTACTGGCCTCGCCGATCTGGTTTGCTGCCCTGCAGGTGTAGAGACCAGCGTCGCGTCTCATCACCCGCTGCAGCACCAGCGACTTGGTGCTAATGAAGACACCGGAGGACATGTTCTGTGTCACTTGCTGGTCCTAGAAATTGTGCTGATATTGTAATGAAAAATCTATGAACCATGTTTGAAATGCAAAATAACGTTCATTTTTATTACAATATGAATTATTTCTGAGTTGAAAGGTTGTCCGTGCGTTACCTATCTTAATGGACAGAGAAAATAACCTACAGAGGGAAGATATGTTCCGTCCCCCAAATCAATTAGGATTACATTTTGTATTATTTTGGCATTATTTGACCCGAGTCTTTAGTCTAAGAGTTAGAACGTGCGCACACCTCTGATTAAACTATTGCACCACTGTTTAGTTGCGCTTTGATTGCTATGAGGTGCGCACACTACTCGATTTTTAGTTGTGCAACAAAACAGTTGAATTGTCTGCGAAACAATCGACAATCGTACAACAGTTGTGCTATAGTTTGATCAAAGGTGTGCGCCCGCTTTAACAATAGCGTATTGATTTTTGCTCAGGTGTATTCAAAGGTCTACTCCTCGAATGCTTGAGAAATATTGGCCAATTTGCGCACCGCCGGCAACGGACGCAGTATTTTGTACATGATTATATTTTATGTTCCTTGTTTTAAACCGCAACGCTATTCGGTGGATCGGAGGTTTAGCGGGAAATTTCACGGCGGAAATAAGCCGTTTATTTCGGTTAAATTTGAAATTTTACCTTTCCCAGTTGAATTTTGCGGGTAACAAAACATTAGTTGGATATATTTTTAAGTAAAACGATTTTAATTTCTCTTAGAATCCGTATATTTGTGTATGGAAACTAAAATGTTATTTGATCTATTGCTGCAATACGACAGTAAGCAAAGTACGGTTCGAATTTCAATTAAAACTAGCTGCTGCTCGCGACTTCATCCACGTGAATAAAAAAAAATATTCTATATTACTCAGTGATGACATAGCTTTTTAATGGTGTATGAAATATATGAATTGAAATCGGTTCAATAGTTCTTCAGTTATTTCAATACATATAAAAATCATAAAATACAAAATATCCTCTTTATATTATTAGTATAGACTAGTTGTTGGTCGCGACTTCGTCCGCGTGAAATTGAAATAAATCTACATTTTTTTAATTCACACGTTCTTATGTATGTATGTTAGTCAGTGAAACTGTAGCTTTGTATTGAAATTTTTAAGTTATTTTAATATGTACAAAATCCAAAAATACATTTTTTTCTATTTATAATAATAGTACAGGTACGTATTCTTATTATTGTGTTAATAGTTGTGCGAATATATCTGTGTTAACTCACTCACGTTATGATACCAGGAGATGCGATGCTCTTTCGGGTTTGCTCTGATGTTGCACTCAAAGTACACGTCGTCGCCCTCCTTTATGTCATTGGGGTTGAGTGTACTGCCCAGTGACATGGTGAGAACTGGCCTGTCTGTGAGAGAAACTTCTCATTATCTTTCACTAAACCTTAGTACGATAGTGTCCAGTGTGATGAACAACTATTAAAAAAACTATTTATTCATATCACCACATTTTATCTAAAAAATTAACACTAAAAAATCAGTGTTTTTCCTACAAAAAAAAACACCGTCAAATAAAGGGTTAACACCGCAGTGGGTGCTAATATTGCTACAAATGGAGAAGCCATCTTGGATTTGATTTTCAATTGTTTTATATTTTCACCAGCTATGGTAACACTTTAACTCCAAAACTTTAAGGCTTAGTGAAGATTTGGTACGAGATATCTCCACTCAGCGATAACAATTAACAAAATAAGTCACTGAAAGTGTCATTACGCTCGAGAAGTTGATAAATATGTAAGTAATTTCAAGGTTAGAAGCGAGAATTTTCAAATTATCCAATATTGAACTAAAAATAAAATAAAAACGGGATATACAAAATAAATCAGCGTTATTAAAGGCACTTACAGACTACGCTCATCCTGAAAGAATCTTCTAAAGCCACCCTCAGAATGGGGTTGTCCGCCCGACACCTTATTACCGCCGCGTCGTCTTCCGGCTGAGGAAGCATTGTCAGCCTGCTTATTGTTGACGTCTCGTTCGAAAACTCCGTATTCTACAAACAAATTTAATAATAACACTACTTTGAAATTTTAAAATGTCTTATTTTTTATTTTTACTTTGATGTTTAATTACTTCTTAACTTTTATAACTAACGCAAATTAGATTTGACAAAGTCTTTGTTTAAATGTTTTATGTACAGTCGGGGAAACTGGCGATGTTCCACTTTAAAAGTGTCACTCAACGCAGCTTATAAAATGTCTGTATGAAAAAAAATTGGTTAGTTATTCAAGGCTAGTTACTTTTTATTCTTATTCCTTCGTTTGCACTCACTGCTATCTAATTAGTTATTTGTAGAAAGTAACGGTGTTTGTCTCGTTACAATGAACAAGGCAATTTTTCCTGAAGGACACTGTTAAATTCCGAGACTGTACAAAGCCTTCAAAAGTTAGAATCTTAAAAAAAAGTGTTTAAATTTCATCTTTCCCTTCTAAGTCTCAGTACAATATATGAAAAAGGTGGATTAATAATTCAACTATAATCTATTTTTTTTATGTACCTTTCCCCTGGTATATTTCCTGTTCTCTCTGAACCATGTGATCTGTGCGGGTGGACGACTGCCGTGCGACACGCACACGAGGGTCACCTCCGTATCCGCGGAGACTTGTATCGGCTTCTCAACTATGTACACTGATGTTGGACGAACTAAAACAAAATAATATTTTAAAGCCATTTTTTTATGCACGTGCAATTAAAAAAATAGCAAAAGACAGCCTATGTTACTTAGTGATAACGTAGGTTTTTAATGGTTAAAGAATTTTTGTAATCGGGTCAGTAGTTTTTGTGTTATTTCAATGTTTCCAAAATTAAAAATCTTTTCTCTTTATAATATTAGTCAGAAGTCAAATATTGCCAAACAAGTAAGTGACTATCTAATGTTCCTTAAATAGCGGAGTGTTCATCGATGAATGATTTTTATAGCATTACGAAAAGAAAGTAATTTTTCGTTTAAATAAATCTACATCAAAGAATTGCCGCAGCTCTTGAGCAAAATCCTGTCACAAGAAACTGATATACTCTAAATTATCTAAAATTGAAAACAGTAATCTGTTTTAACTAAGTTAAGCAAGTAGTAAATTTGCAAATGAGTCGGTGTACAGGAAATCTCCTACACGAATGCACATAAATCCATTCGAGACACTAACTACTTGGAAGCTTATACCATTAAACGTGTTGCAGTTTAGTACCAGACATGTACAGATACGCGGATACCTCGACAGAATTACGTAAATAATTAAGCAGAACGTATTTACCTTAGGATACACAAATTAAAATTATACTACAGTAGATATACATGAAATGATTGATTTGATAAGAACATTTACTTCACTAGCATTTAATTGGAAAACATTTGAAAGATATTGGAACCAAATTGCTTAAAATGTACCGAAAATGATTGTAGAAGAGAATAAAGATCTTAAATAAAGGTTATTCAGGCATTTCTTACATAGATAAAAAAAAAGTTTTGACAGGTTTCTATTCTGTAACTTTGATCCAGGATAGTAAAAAAAAAATATATTGGAGAAGAGAGCGAGCAGAGAATCGTCTGATATTAGTTGATTCAACGCCCAACACATTCCGAACACCAGAGGAATATCAGAAGTATCCAGACCTTATGGGAGATTTACGTTCTTTTCTTGAAGACCCCTAAGTCGCAATTGTTTGTAAAAACCATCGACAAGCTATTCCACATCGCAACGTGATATTTTCAATTGTGGAAAATATTGCAATTTACTTTGCAGAAATAATTAAAAAAAAACTTTAATTAGAGCATTAAAATATCTAGAAATGTATCGAACAAGCCGTAAACCAGTCAAAGCGTCTTTGCAAATCCTCGCTGCATTAATCAGGAGCACAGAAACGTGCCAAGACAAATTCGTATCTCACGATTTGTGTGCTCGGCTTTAGCGCAACTTAATTCTGGTAATTGCCTTTGCCGAAGCATCTCTGATACGTTCCAATAGCGCATCATTATATTTGAAACTAGAATGTTTAGCTTTAATTGCAGCTATACAAAGTTTTGTAGTACGATGTGAAATGTATGAGGATCTAATGAACAGATATTGTATGTTATTACACTAAATAAATAGTTACTTGCCAGGAAAAGTTATGAGGAAAAGTATTAGGAGGCCTAATTTTCCCTTCCCTTTCCACGCTTTTCTTAAGAGGAAAGGATGGGAAGGAAAGGTGGATTTGACGATGGCGGAGACGCATAGGAAGGGGAAATGTCCTTTTTATGTGCGTCTCCTCCTCCGTCAACTAAGGGTAGGCAACGCATCTGCAATTGCGGATGTTTATGGGCAGCGGACGCTTTTCATTTCAGTGGATTCAGATGGCCGCTTGCTCGTTTGCCATACTATATTATAAAAAAAAAGTTATGAGTAAGGTTTAATTCGAATACCAGTACCAGGTGCACAAGTTGCTAGCACTATATTTGATTATCCCACAACTTATCACTTAACTTGATATTTTTTGTACCACAAGGTGGCAAACGAGCAAGTGTTGAAGCGACCGCAGACCCTAGGCATCCGGAATTATAGATGCGTTGCCTACCCTTTATCGATAGAAGAGGAAATGCACATAAACAGAATATTTCCCCCTTTTATGCGTCTCCTCCGTCGCCAAATCCGCTTTTCCTTCTCATCCTTGCTCTTAAGAAAAGGGTGAAAAGGAAAAAAGACTTAAATTAAATATTTAACTGGCCTATGCATACTGTCTTAAGGATATTAAGATAAGATTTATTGCTCACTGGCGTATTGGTCACATTTTTCTTGCAGTATAATGCTTACAAATCTAGAAGTCGGCTCATTAATATGTAATCTACTCTACTTACGATGCATTTCAACTCTAGCCGTCCTCTCATGTGGACTGAGTAGTGCAGTGTTGGTGGCCTGACATCTCACAGTCGTGTTCAACCAGCTCCTCTCTGCGCCTCCGATGGAGATTTTACTAACAATCACTTTGCCATCGTTCTTAAGTATAGTATGGTCTTCTATAGTTCTATTGTTGATCAGCCACGTGAGCGTTGGTTGTGGACGACCTGGGTGACAAAAATTGGTAATTATACTGTGTTAAACTAGATGTAAGGTTAATTATTAGTATTTGAATAGTGGCATAGCTAATATTTCTTCTAAATAAGCTTGTCATTGTTTGTGTTTTTTATTGTTATAAAATGTTGACAGCATAAAAATATATCTATGAGTTTCTTCGTTTATTAAATTATTGTGCTCTTCTTTTATTCGCAGAGCAAAGCTAAATGTTACTTATTATGTAAATAAAAATGTAACACAATATGGAAGAACAAAACAGATTCGAAACAAAATCACAAATACCTATCAGACGAGGTTCGAAAGAGTTTAAAAAGTTTTGATAACAAGCGGGGCGAGTGGAAGCCAATCTTGCTAAATCCAATACGGCCGTTCCGAGGCGGTGAGCTCAGAACTTAGGTTAAGAGATACCAACTGTCACAAAGTTTTCTAGATTACTTCAATCAGCCAGCAAAGAGATCAATATAACACGCTACAAAAACTGAAGACTAACACTTTGTTTCTTTAAGATCATCTTGGGAAGAATAAAGTGAATAACAGCTTCACAATTGGATGACAGATACTAGCTTTCACTTGCGACTCTAGCCCCGATAAATTAAAAAAAAGGAAGTGATATAAGTATTATTCCAGTCTATCCACTACATCTCTGCAAAATATCATCGAAATCCGTCCAACCGTTAGGGCTACAAACTCTAACAAACATACCTCAATCCATTCAAACTTTAGCACTTGTAATATTACTAAGAAGTAAGAAATAAAGTTATGATCCTAAAGCCTCATCTATACTTCTATACTATTATAAGATCAACGTAAACACACACTTCTTTGTTGCTTAAGATGTCAGCAATTACAGCATATTTTTGAATAATTCGTTTTGTAATAAAAAGCCCTACACTTACGTCACGCTTTAGTCTATATATTTTCTCGTCATTAAACTTAGGAGTAAATATTTTGGATAACAAACCTAATGTGGGAAAAAAACCCTATGTTGCTGCCAACATCAAAGAAGCAAGGTTGTAATCATGTCATGTCATTTTGATAATTGTAATTGATAATTTGACAAACGTAAATCGCACGGGAACAGCTAGTTTTAAAACTAAAGTATCTTATCTACTTTATGGACATAAAAATTATTAACTAAAAGTTATGAAAAAAAAAAACATTTTCTAAACTAAGAAATTGAATCCAAGAGTATTCACGAAGTCGGATCGTCGTTTGTTTCAGTACTATCGAAGTAACACTGCTTTGAAAAATACGTTCGTTCTTCTGGAATTGAAAGATCATTTATATCGTGCAGACCTCATACGGTTCGAACCAGGTCGCTTATTGCTACTAAGATTGGATTCATTGTGTCTACAGTCTGAAAGCAAAACTACCGATACAATTTTTGACGTGTAAAATATTATACGGATATATTAATAGGTAAATTTTAGATATTGGTTTACTTCCGTCTATTGAACGTATAAATTAAACGATGACTGTGTAATTTATAGCCACAATTTGATACAAACGAGTTACAAATTAAAGTATATCAAAATTCATTGATAAGCTTAGAATTTTCCTGCTATCGTATACGTTTACACTAATCCATTTTTATTCTCTTCAACAAAACAGAAACTGCAATTTGTCATTACGGTAGTGGAATTCCACTGTTACGTGTTCAAACAATGTGTAATTACTAAAGCAATAGTGGTAGACACCAGCAAATTGTTACTGGTAGTGGTGCAGATCTGTTGCACGAACTGCTGACTCATCCAGTGCACCATGACAACACAAGACAAGCGTCAAGTAACCTTTCGTTTCGTGTGATGAGCGTGATTGCTGGAGTCTTAATTTTAATCCACGGTCTTATCCTTTTGTTACAAGTAAATGATTTGAAAATGAAGTGGAATTGACGGAGATGACGCAGGAAAGAAACTTCTTTTCATTTTGCATCCACTTGTTTCGCTATATCAGAGTATTCCGGTGGCCGCTTGCCTCTTAGTTAACCTATAATATGTAAAAGAAATTGCATGGTTATAACAGCACGAAGAAACTAAATAATTCATCAAATCAAATATACCTTCACCTAACCTTTACCGCTCGACCTACTTCGAGATAGACTTGAAAGCAAATCAATACACCATGGAAAAAGTCGAGGGCTGGCTCAATGGGATATGTATTGAAGCGTAGAATTATGGTACGAATAGCTTTCACTCAAAGGATATGGGAAACATTCTTGAATACTTCTGAATCAAGTTGGTAATCAAATCTTTGTAAGCGGTAGCTCCGAGGTTTACATTTGACTTGTAATCTATTAGTCCTGCATGTGAATAAATACGTATGAAATTTCTGATTAAAACCTGAGAATCCTAAACCATAAAATACGACATAACTTCTTCATGTTGACTTTTATAAACCGTGGAACGTGATATTTTTAAATTTCTGTCTTCTATAGGTTTACTATAATAATTTGAGACGAGATTCTTGATCGATTTTGTTTTTAATTGTGTTGCCATTATCTCCTACTACCATTTTTATTCACACACTCGTATAGTTAATTTATTCCTTAATATATTTTCGCTTTCACCATAATACAAATTGATTTACATATCAGCATGAAGCAGGTGAATACTTTATGTGCCCTCGTAAATATTGGTTTAATCTGTACGTGCTTATGTTTAGCGTAACATATGCTTTGGAATAAATAAATTATTATATGTATTCTTAACATGTTAGAGAGAATTTCAACAACAAGTACAGTCGGGCAAATCCGCGGTATTCCATTCCAGGATAAAATGTCTTGTTCATTGCAAGGAGACAAACTTCGTCTCTTCGTACAAACAACTATTTAGATACCATACTCAAACGGGCCACTATTATGTAACGATAACATCAGTCAGGGTCTTCTGTAAAAGAAGTTTCTCAATGGAGAAAAAATTTTATAATTCCAATGTTTCCTCTCATTTGCTTAAAGTTTTAAAGACTGATTGCAGATGAAATAAAAAAAATATCAGTGAGTGCAAAAAGAGATTACAATAAAAAGAAACTAGCATTGTATCACTAAATGACTTTTATAAGCTGCGTTGTTTTGATTCATGTTCCGCGACTCGTTTCAAAATGTTCAAACGATTGTAGCTTTTAAAGTGGAACACCGCCAGTTTCCCCGACTGTACATTGCTAAACAGTGGAAGCCCAAAGTTGCAAAAGTGACACATTTCAACAACGTGTAAAACTCGAAATGTATGATTTGAACCGGAAATATTATCGTCTTTCCGTCGGCTCGGACGGCTCAAGTCAAGTCCCCTCCGACTTGTTTACGTCGGTGTCTCGGCCCTTTGATGTTGCCGCGTGGCGTGTCATTTGATAAATTGGATCTTCTTATTCCTGTTTCTGTCAACTTAACATTTTACCTTTGTGTTTACATTTTTTTATGTCATATTTTTTTAATGTTTTCGAGTTGTCTTTTAATTTAACCGTTGTCGAATTTTGTTACAATTCATAAATTGCTTTGAAATAACATTACAATTAATAGGTTTTTAAATTATATTTCACATTGCTAGAGATTTAATTTACCTCGATGATATCTTTATACAGAAATAAATTACGTTTGTGTCATTTAGAAATTTTAAGACAAGCATAGATTGGAGAAATATCATAGAGAAAGAAAGATAAAATGCTTAAGACGTGTGAATATAAATTACAGCTGAGAGAGTTGTATGGAAAAGTATGTATGATACCAATTAGTATGAAAAAGGATCTAAATCTTTAGATCAAAATAAAATAAAGGCTATTAAGATACATTGACAAGACTTTAGTATTTTTGTGTAATAACCACTGCAACTTTTTAATGTGGTTTTGTATCGTGTTAACTCGAGATGATCAAAGCTAATGCAGTTCTGTGTACTATCACAAACACACACGACATATAAAATAAATGTACCTCTATTATTGCACTCGCTAAAGTAAATTACAGACTCGTAACTTTTGTTCAACGTAAAATAAAAATGAACGCGCACTGGACGTCCATTGTTGTCGTAGGTAATGAAAATAAATTTATAACAAACGACGGAAGCGAAGTCGCAGGACAGACGCCCAGACTATTTTATATAGTGGCTTATATCAAAAACTAGATGGGTAGAAATTATGTAGGTAATCTTTCTTAACACCACAATATTAAACTATAATCTAAGTAGTTAGCAAATCGATATTTTGTTCAGCGTCGAACTTTTCATACAATAAGTTCGTCAATAGATGTCGCTAGTACCGAGTTATGACACGATTTTGAATTTCATTATTTTTATATTTCGACATTAATTTATTTTTACGTTTCATTCAAACATTCATTAAAATGAAGAATGGCCCGTTTACATTGAGACCTAACACTAAGTGTAACATATTTTTAATATGGAATTGAATATATTAAGGTTTGAAAATACCATTTACACGCAATTTTTCACTTATTCTGTACAGTGAAAATAAATTACGAAATATACGTGACATCCAGTAACATTTCATACAGAAAAATATAAAATAACACGAATCATTTTCACGGACTCACAAAGGGCACAATCTAGAGGTCGAGATGTGACCAAGATTGCCCACCATTCCCGATATGTCGAGCTCAAAAGCCCAAACTACATAGTGTAAGTAATTTTGGCTCCTAACTAACATATATTTACTACCATTGTATGACATTAATTTCTATGGTCGACGATTTAAGTAAGATGTAACTAATTATTTTTTTTATTCTAGGGTTATACATGCGAAAAATTGGTATATTTTGACATGATATATCGACGTTTGTCACTACGAATCTCTTAACAGCACAGATGTAGAGCATAGTCTGGGAGAACACGTAGACTACTTACAAAGCTTTTACAGAATTTCGCGTGGGCGAAATCGTGGGCGACAGCTAGTGGTAATTTAATGATTTCGTTTTAAAAGTTACTAACCTATTAACTGATATAACAAAGGTAAATAAAATATCGAAATTTATAACAAAAAGCAATTTTCTTTCCTTCACCGCAGTACAAAGCACCCTTCCTTTCCATGCGGCCTCTGTTGTTTCATTCCTTTGATGTTTTCTTGAAATCTGTCATTTTATAAATTGAATCTCTTTACGTTCCGTTCATGTCAAGTTGGCCGGCCTTTGTGTTTGCAATTTGTGTTCTATTTGATAAGTCATCATACGAAGGACGTCTACTTTGGAAATCGTTCCAGAAACATCCTATAACATTTATCGGACATTTAAAATAATAGTTAATATTGCTTAACGCACTACTGTAGGGTTGCAGAAGTTTCCATTTATTTCACTAGCTGCTGCCATGCAGCTTCATCCGCATGAATTTATGATAATTTTATTTCATTGTTTATATTTGCCAAATTATCAATTGCAAATGTCAAAATAACAAACTATGGCTTTCTTACTTCCTTGACGTTGGCAGGTTGTAGTTTATGGCCCCTTACCCACATTAGGGTTTTTTTATCCAATATTAACCCTCTAAGTTTAATACCGTGAAAATATTTAGCTTAAAGCGTGATGTAAGTGTAAGGCTTTTTATTAAAAAAAATAATTCTTCAAAAATATGCTGTGATTGCTGACATCTTACGCCACAAAGTATGTTTACGCTTTATTATATTGAGTATAGAAGTATAGATTACATAGTGACTCATTAGTGTTAGATTCTTCTAAGTTTGAACAGAGTAAAACTCGAGTCTTACAGTTCAGAAACGCATTTCATGAAAACATCGAACCAAAACACTTACGAATGGTGAAATATAGCTTGGAAACCGGTCATACATACGCTCAGTTTAAACAATAAAATAAAGAATAAAATAAACAATAAAATACAATTAAAGTTTTGCCTAAACAAGCACAGTTTCAACTAAACAGTTCATGTGTTCAGTTAGAACTGACTGTATTGTGCTTTAATATATACAAAGTAAGAAAGGTACATATATAAATCATAATTATATGTCCTTTACAATGGTCAAACATAACCACTAACTATATTGTTTTAGTATATAATATCAAACACAATTGTCTACAACTACGAACAAACATAAACAGGGTGTCCCAAGACATTAACATTCGTCGTCACACCCGCAAACTAAAATATACCCGAACTATAGCCGATGAGAACCCAAAATACACATTCCGAGACACATTGGAAATGTTTGCTATTTAAACAACTTGAACGTTTTCACAATGGCTTCAGATATTTACTTGCCTATCAACTTAGTGTTTTATAATTAGAACTGTTGATATTTGTTGATATTAAAAAAATAGTAATAGCCTATAAAAAATAGCCTATATTACTTAGTGATAACGTAACTTTTTAACGGTGAAAGAATTTCAGAAATCGGTTAATAGTATCTAGAGTTAAGGAGAAATTAGTTTTAGTGGTAATTTTTATGTTTATCTTGCCTAAAATGTATTTTGTATATTCAAATAAATAATATTGCATTCGATGTTTGCTTAACCTTTGAAGTTTATACCTTTGAGGTTATAAAGCCCAGTTAAGTTATAATATCTCCGGTCTCGAGGCACCCGGCGGATCAAATTTATGTTGCTTGTTAGAACAAGCATCCGGCAACTAATACGTGTGCGACTACATAATTATTATTAATTATTGTATTATTCTAATCAATTGTAATTATAACTACGCTTTAAATTGTTAATTCATAAAAAAGTTAACTAACAAATCTAATGACGTGCCTTGTGCGAAAGATGGCGCTGTTTTTAATTGAAATAAATATTTGCCTTTTGTACTTACTTTCACATATTAAACAAGTTAAAATCGACTATGAATTACGAGAACATACTGTTGATAATAAGAGAAGAGTTTTATCTTACCGCCTCTCAATTCGCAGAGCAATGTGAAGTTGCCGCCCTCCTCCAAGGGTCCAATCACGCCCGCCACGTCTCTTCCGTTCTCGTCATACAACAGCAATTGATGGGGCGGCACTGCACAAATAATATACTGATTATAATAGATTCGTAATTAGCAGGATGTTTTAATAAAAGGTTTTTTTTAAATTTTTCTTTTGAGTCAGACAAGATGACGATAAAGATAGAAGTTGTGGTCATTTTTTGTGCAATAAATTAATCAAGAAAGAAATTACCAACAACGTTGAGGCGTATCTGAAAATTCCTTGTCGGTGAGTTCTTGAAGTCGACCCTGCAGCGGTAGATGCCCTCGTCATCAAGCTGGACTGCCTCCACGTTAAGTGACGAAGGTCGTGACATGGTGACGAAGTACGCCCTTCTCCCGAACGCGGCTGGGTCCGACCAGTGCAGCGCTTTATTGAAGCTGCGCCCGCGCACGTCAAAACTGAAAAAGATTGGATGGTTAGTGATTGTGAAAGTGGCGCCATCTTTGTTACGAAAAGGAATTGTTAAACATTGAATGCTTCTATGTGCAAATATTATTACGTTTAACTATTGTACCTCAAATCTGGTTATTCTGTGCTGGTCTACTCGTAATATTAGTTTCGTTTAGCTTTTGTTTTAATATTAATAATTCGAAAAACGTTGACCACTAACTGCCATACTACTAATCATGTAGTTGACTCTTTCAATTAGCTAAAATTTCTCTTATTAAGGGTTACTCTTGGTAGTCAAAGAGATATCCTATCCTATCATACAGCTCGATTTCATGAGTTAGTGACGTCATAAATATAGAATAACATAGGTACATTCAGTTTCAATAGAGGCGACATAACATCGTGTAGGTCAGTTCCGGTGTCGTCCCTCGAGCACGGCACAAGCGTTTCTATTTCCGCATGACGTCACAACATCCATTGTCAACTCTGTAGTGACGTATAACAAGTATGTATATTGAGAACTAGATATATAAACATAACACTGTTCAATTGAATTACTATTCTTTTATCATTACAACTTTATGCTCCTACTGAGGAATTTTGAGTCTATCCGGAGTTGCGGGAGGATAGAACTTGTCAACGCTGACATAGAACGAGTTGATAGTCCTTTATTAAGGGAAAATTATTCTAATTATGGGTGACGTCATCAGTCAATCAATGTGAAAAAATTATATTTTCGTTCATGATTAAAAGTAGAAAGCCACGGCTATAATATCGCGGAATATACATTTGTCTTATTTAAAATTCGTCCTTTATAAGTCAAATAACTTTCAATAATTAACATTAAGAGCGGGCGTACCTTTGACTACTAAACTATCGCACAACAATTGTGCGATTGTCGATTGTTTCGCGGCCAATTCACTTGTTTAACGCAAAAAATCGAGTAGTGTGCGCACCTCCATATAATCTCATAGGAATCAAAGCAAGTCACAGTTGTGAAATAGTTTCAGATGTGCGCGCGGTCTGAATACTGTTTTTATACGCATAATTCCTTTTCACAGATAAACCATGTTACTAAAGCTATAAACACGAAAATGTCTAAACTGATTCCGGTTGAAGTAACAAAGCGCCTACTTTAGGGGAAACGTTTTTTCAAACGCCTTATCTAAATCCATGTCACATTCATCAAAAGCCGTGCGACGTGAGCGAACGTAAACCTCACAGGCTTATGATGTTAATTAGCTACCGATGTTTGTGGCATTTATACTGTGAATATAGATTTTTTAACATACATTTACTCATTGACGGTTTGTTTAAGGTAACGTAGTTGTGAGGACAGAAAGGTATAAAATAAATGAGACGTCGTGATTGCAAAAATTTACCTTTCCAAGCGCGTCGCCAGATGATCTGGCTATCCGGAGGGTAGTAATCATCGAAATGGTAAAAGTACTTCGTAGTGGCTTCATTCTTTTTTACATTTTTTTGACTCTCTAAAGATTTGTATGAAAAAGCGGTACATACTGTGAAAACCCTCCTTGGGAACAAGGTTGACGTTAGAATCCGTGCTACTACCTTATAAAATTCAGAGAAAACTTTTCTATAACAAACAGAATTTAAATATATGTAGGCTTACTCTATGCCCATGGCGAACACCGAGCACTGGTAGAGCGGCCATTTTGACTGTTTTTTTTTCGCAATAAAATAACTTTACGATATAATAGAAATATTACATGACCTTGTAAAATCCTCGGAGCTGCAATTGGTACTGCCATAATCCAAAATTGAGACACAAAAAGTTTCGCGGTGGTTGAATAATTCCTTTGAGTCGTGTCGCCATAGCCGTCTAATATTACATTAGTTGTAATCCTTTTCATCCGTAATGAAACTTGCATGTTGTAACCTGTTATAAAACCGAGACACGGGGTCTGGTACTCGGTATATCAATACGATCCATTCGTCATCTTCGAAATTAATAATGTCGAAAATATTCTTGATTTGTAGTAGATGACCTTGTACTCGACGCAGAGGATAATTTGTTAAATCGAATCCCACTTCTGATGAAGTCTTTCGACTAACATCAGGTAATATTGGGTGATTTATGACATTTTCTTGTAGGCGTGGTACTTAGGTATTTCAATAAAATAGTTATCTTGATAATTAGTGTAGTCGTAATCCTCAATATCACAATTCATATTTCCACTAAATAATTATAGATCATAACGATATGTTTCGATTAAGATATTGAATTGACGTCCACCGAACACATGGTCGCGCGCGCAATTCATCGCGACTCAAATGGAACTGACTCGATTAACAAAATGGCCGCTCTACCAGTGCTCGGTGTTCGCCATGGGCATAGAGTAAGCCTACATATAAGAAAAAAAAAACATTCTGCCAGTAGCTGTAGTGTTTGGGCATAAAACAAATTCACTGTAAGATGTATTTGGGCAAAAAATGTTCAATACGCCGAGTAGATCGGTTCGTTACACACAGATCTAACGGGGCGGTGTACATGTATAATCAAACCACATAAATGTTGTTTAAATAAGAAACGAAAATATAAACAGTCATACTATCATAGAAGACTATGAGTTTGAAGAGAGAGAGAGAGAGAGAGAGAGAGAGAGAGAGAAAGAGTGAGGTTTACTAAAGATGCAACGTAATTGGCAAGAAATAAAGATAAAGGTCTGCATATTTGATCTTGGACTATCCAAATCATTTGCTTTATCCTCCTAATCATTTTTATATTATATGATGATCATTAGGCGTAATTCTGTTCACTAGAAATAGTACTCCAACATTCAATTGAAAATCCAAACAGAATTGAAAAGGATCTGGCACGAAAGAGATAAATATTTGCTAAACGTTTGATTACGCTAAACACGTATTGATTTCCAGTCGCCGTGCCCCGACGCCAGCTCATCTAACGAACCGAGACAGCCGTGCGGCATTTGCCAAAATCCTTTCACAGATTTTACTCACACTATGCTGGTGCAATTACTTTTGTAAGAAAAACATCTGCAGATCGCGTGTCTCCCATCTGCAAAGAAGGTTTTTTAATTTGGTATTTTCCTGCTTTAAGACTTGTACGAATGAAGTTTCTAGTGGTTGGTTTAACTAATTATTAAACGGCTATCACACAAGTCTATTTTTCCGGTCGCGGCATCAACTAGTTTCTAACCCATCGAGGGTCGCCTAAAATAGTCTTGAGTGCTGGCCGTTTATTAATTTCTTACAAAAGTTTAAACAATTTAACTCTTGTATTTAGTGTTACGTGTGACTCAAAAATTTAAACGATTTAAAATATTCGTCAACTAATTCAAAGCACTATTATCGAGAAACAGGTGTCTCTTATTTGAAGGTCTCCTCAAATGAACCGAACGTGCTAGTTACAGAGAGCAAAAATATGGATTCCTTATGCTGCTATCTTATGTGCTCTCGAAGGGCTCGGAGCTTACCCAAGTTAATGTGACTTGGCCATAGTCCACCACGCCTAGCACTGGTTGGTATCTGCAGTGAGTCCCATCACTAGATCAACTGTACAAAAATATGTCACTCTGTGTTTTTTTTTTCAAACAGTATAAGGCACTTTTATAAGCTTCTTTCTTCAGTAAAAACTCTTAAAATATCTATAATAAATAGCTAGAGGAACTGTAACAGATGACTTTAATACTTTTGGTAAAACGCCCGCGGCTGCTGTCACTGATATGAACAACAAAGAGACTGCCGCCTCGCTCTATATCTCGTTACGTTGACACAAAACTGATCTAATGGATATTATCATCAAAATATCTTTGAATAACGGTAGTTCGGGAAAACTTGTAAAAATTATTGAATGAAATGACAAAGTAATAAATTTGTTGTCATCTACTAATAAGGATGTGACCCAAGATTGCTTCTAATTGAGGTTAAAGTAATACAAACATGTTTTTTCCCTGCTTACTTGGTTATCAAAAGGATTAAAAAGAAGGTTGACTGAACCAGTATTCGACAGTGAAAACCTAACTAACATAACCATATTACTAATATTATAATTGTGAAAGTCTAGATGGATAGTTGTTAGAGTTTGTAGCCTAAACTGCTGAACAGATCTCGATAATATTTGGCATAGATGCAGAGGACAGTCTGGAAGAACACATAGGCCACTTTTTTTTTAATCTCATACGAACAGAGTCACAGGCAAAAGCTAGTATACATACAATTCTACATACAAGTGTGTCGTCAAAGTAACTTTGTATAGTATAATTAGAAATGGTAACGAGGCATACGATCAGGTCAGGCTGACTAATGGCACAATATTCTGGCTAAATGAACCCGCTCAGGTCATGACGTCACGAATGTTATTTGCTAGCTTCATTAGCTGCTTCGTTAGCTTTTTAAATTACTTGTATATGATCTTATTTACCGCGTCGTTGAGTTCTAAATGCGTAACAAAAGTAAATAAGCCCGCAACGCTCATAAATCTAAGGGAAATGTGATCTTTGTCGCTTTTTACTAGTAGAATTACTTTGGTGTAGAACAGGCCGTATAAGCGATGCCATTTTTCTATACTGACTAGCTGTTCCCGTGCGACTTCATCCGCATGAATTTATGAAAATATTATTTAGATGTTTACATTTGTAAAATCATCAATTGCAAATGTCAAAATGACATTACATTACATGACAAACCATGGCAATCTTACTTCCTTGATGTTGGCAGCTTGTAGCTTATGGTCCCTTTCCAACACATGTTTTATCCAATTTATTTACCCCCTAAGTTTAATAGCGTAAAACATACAGCCTAAAGCGTGACGCAAGTGCCCTAAACTTACGTTACGCTTTTTATTAAAGAAAGAATTCTTCAAAAACATACTGTAATTATTGACTTCTTTCGCCACAAATAAGGAGTAGCAATAAAGAGAAAATTTGATTGTTTGCATTGAATAGGCTACCAAATCGATTTGAAAAATTATTTCACTATTCGCAAGCTATTTCCGGGAGACTTGGGATATAATTATTTATAACAGATTTTTTTTTAGACGCTGCCTACAGTTAGTTGTAATTTTCTCTATTCAATGTTCAATTACGCTTTGATAACATTTTCAACAATTTTGTTGAATAAAAAAAAATCCATTTGAAGGATAAAAACAAGTGAGATCCTTTATGTATCTTTTATTTAGTGTAAATGATGGTGATATGCATGTATTTCTCGCCCTTAGGCAATAAAGGAAGAGCATTGAGGTGAGTGTTTGAAAAGGGGCCGAATACCTTCGTCTCGGCTTTTCGATCTCGGATTGTATTCAATCTTTCAGTACTGCCTTTGTTCTGTTATTGGAATTACAACGTTGTGTAGATTCGTTACAAAAAATATAAATATACAATTATTAAATGTTTATTTCAACTGCTTCGATATATTAAAATTACTTACATTTTACGCCATAGTTCATTGGAATGTTTTCTAATAAATTCTTGAGAAAATATTTGAAGTTTTGTACATCGATCAAAATAATACTGAAAAGATTAATCTTAGATCTTTATAGGTACCCATAGTGTTATAAATGTGAAACGATGTGGATGATATGTATCCCTCAATCGACTTAATGAAACTCTTCGATATTTGACATAAGTAGAACATAATCTAGAAGAACACAGACTACTTTCATTTTAATTTCGCGCGGACATAGTCGCGTTCCACAGCTAGTATTTAAATAAGTTAATTAATAGCTAACCGATACTGCTATTTTATTTAACATGTTTTTAATCGCAGTTAATAAAAGCGTTATCATCGTTCCCAACTCCATTATTTTCTCAGTCAGCTCACGTTCGGGATGCTATTCGCATTTAACGTTGTAATTACTTAGTAACTAGTTGTTCGCTTGTGTGGCATAGTCTTAATACTGGATGTTCGCTTGTGTGGCATAGCCTTAAAATTAGTTGTTCGTTTGTGTGGCACAGGGTTACTAGTTGCTCGCTTGTGTGGCATAGCCTTAATAGTGTCTGAGCTTGTATTCGTTGCGTTCTTGTTAATTTAAACTGAGAATTGCGCTCACAACTTTCACGTATAAGAGGTTATTTCGAAATTTCGATCGTTACGAAGATGTAGCATTTAATGAAAGAAAAACGTACATTTTCAATAATTACTTAAAAGTAGTAGGATTTAGAAAATATAGCAAGTAAAGAATTGAAGCAAAAAGCATAGTTTAATATAATTCTTTAAACTAACACTAGCTTTTGCATGTGACTTTGTTCGCGGGGAACAAAAATAAATTCTGGTAATATATATAATGTTCGGTATAGATAGCACGGGTTCGCCACATTCGGTGGCGAACATAATTTTGTATTTCGCGCCCCGGGTTTAGTGCGGGTAAGCGCGCTTATTTTATTTTTCTCGCACGGGCGGGTAGAAGAGTAAACCCTCTCCACGACGGACGGGCGCGGGGCCTGCGGAGAGGGGTGCGAAAAAAGAGGTCGGAATCGAGCACCCAAGCGGAACGGTCGCGAACTTGTGCGGATTAAAGTTGCTCTTTTTATAACGCGACGACACAACAGGCGTGTCGATTTCGGTAGCGAACGGGGTCGCTAAATTCGGTTTCGCGTTCGAAATTGCTGATACATCTTCAGGCAGCATCGCTGGGCCTATAGACTTGACTGAACCAGACTGACTCGATTGACATTGACTGAGACAAGGCACCTGCAGGAGGTGACGCAAATCCATCGAGCTGGTGAGTACCATTTTCTCCATGTACGTTTACAATATTATGCCCTCCGGTGCAATCGTAGTTCAAGGGTAGGTTGTGCCGCGGGACCCGAACCCGTTTGTACGGCACATATAACCTATGGTACTCTATACCATTATAGGTAATAAAATAATACCATTATAGGTACATTACATTATTACATTTCTGAAATGTTTACTGTAGTTTTTGAGTTTATTCATGGCATACAAAAATACAAATCGTTCCTGTTTTTAATATTAGTTTAGGTGTAGAAGGACAACTTTTTTTTTTATAATAACTATAAGGTGGCAAAGGAGCAAGCGGCCACCTGAATCCACCGAAATGGAAAGCGACCGCTGCCCACAAACATCCGTAATTACAGATGCGTTGCCTACCCTTAATTGATGGAGAAGGAGACGCACATAAATAGGACATTTCCCCTTCCTATGCGTCACCTCCACCGTCAAATTCGCTTTTCCTTTCCAACCTTTCCTCTTAAGAACAGGGTGGAAAGGGAAAGGGACTAAAATTATTAAACTTTAAACCTTATGTATAATATATATGTATACTTTTCAGGTACATATAAACAACTAGCTGTTGCCCGCGACTTCGTCCGCGTGGTATTAGAAAACATACAAACTATATAAATTACAAAAAGCTACGTATCCCTCGGGAACCGGACATTTCTCGGGGATGAAGCTTATCCCATGTGTACTCCAGACTTTGTTTTATATCTGTGCCAAATTTCAATAGGATATGTTGAACCGTTGCAGAATGATCGAGTAAACATTAAAAAACTAAATTAATGAATCCCACGGGAACCGTAACTATTCCAGCGATAAAAAGTAGCCTATGTTTTCTTCCAGACTATGATCTAAACCTGTGCAAAATTTCATTGAGATCCGTTCAGCCGTTTAGGCTACAAACGCTAACAAACATCCATCCATCTAAACTTTCGCATTTATAATATTAGTAAGATTGGTAAGATTCAAGATTTTAATTTAACTATATCAACAATGATGTTCTTAATTCAAGGAGGATACACCTTTTTGTCGACCTTGTCATTCCCTGTATTGTTAGGGTGGATACACACGGGTCGTAATGATGCTAAAGCCGCGTGCACAGGGATATTAGATTTGGGTCACTATTGTTGTATTTGCGAGTGACTTCTTGCTTGTTTATATCTTATAAGATAGAAACGGTTTGGTCTGACAGTTTAAATAAGGGACCCTTATACAACGCAAGTTTTAGTGTATATTGTTATTATATGGTTTTAGTAAATTGCATGTGTATATTTTAATCAGGAAATTTAATTGTTTTTTTATTGATTAAAAGTCTAGTGATTTTGCATTTCAATATCAGATTCAATTTTAAGCTAGTATGTAAAATAGTGTCAAAAATGCATAATATCAAGAATTTTTTTTTTAAAAAGCAAAGCTTGAGGAAAAGTTTGATCGGTTGTGGCATTTAGTCCCTTTCCCGTCCTGCCTTTTTCTATTAAGGAGAGGATTGGATGGGAAAGTGGATTTGACGGTGGAGGAGATGTATAAGAAGGGAAAATATCCTCTTTATGTGCGTCTCCTCCTCTGTCGATTTAGGGTAGGCAACGCGTTTGCAATTGTGGATGTCTGGCAGCGGTCGCTTCACCAATTTGGCGGATTAAGGTGGCCGCTTGCTCGTTTGCCACATATTTGTATAAAAGAAAATTAAAAGCGGTTCATAATTTCTTGCAGATACGAAAACTCTGACAGACAGTTCGTGTTCATAAACACACTCACATAGAGCGCACAAGGTTTTATAAGCTTCAATGTTTTGACTACGTTTTTACGGCCGCTTGTCGCCAACTCTACTTGGAAGTGACATACACCTCAATATGTATATAAAAATGCTTTTTAAAATACAAACAATAAACAAGAGTTTTGAAAAGTAAGGAATAGAATTTTGTTAAGAAATTATTATTACCTATTTCTATTATTTTAAGTTCGGTCTTTGACATAATGCAACATTTCAAAAAGACCATTAGATAATTGGCAAGACCTTTAATGATTAAGTAAAAAGTAAATAACAAAACATCTTCAAAGGCCGTGTGCGTTTCGTATCTTAACGTAGTATTTTAAGGAATAAAATAAATAGGTTTAGAAGACGCCTTTACGGAGAATGAGATAAAATCTTAATACATTTAATGCTTAAAGAAAGTCGGGTTTACATTCCGCATTTATTTCGTGAAAATGTTAAAACTTTGTGCTAGAACATGTGCCTAAATAAATGTGAAAATGTGTTAAGTATTTTATATATGTTTATATTTAGCCAAGATCCTGAAAAGATAGGATCATTGTTTGTTCTTTTCTCGAACACTGTTAGATCTATATCTGCTAATTAATTAAAGTAAAAAATATTCCTATTAAGCGAACGTACTATATCATACTAGCTTTCGCCAACGACTCAGTCCGCGTAGAATTAAAAAAAAAAACAAAAGTATAAAATAAATAAAATAAAAAAATAAAATAATGTTTAATCCTTGTCAACACTACAATTATGAAAAACAATGAGAACACAAAATAATGAGAAACGTAACTAATGAAATGAAAAAAAAAAGAAATATTTAAAATTAGCGTTGCAATGCTGACCGGATTAGGCAATCGCTCAGCCATAAATGCTGAATGAAGTAAGTAGCCTATGTGTTCTTCCAGACTATCCTCTATATTTATACCAAATTTTATCGAAATCTATCCAACCGTTTAGGCTACAAACACTAACAAGCATCCATCAATCCATCCATCCATCCGTCTAAACTTTCGTATATATAATATTAGTATGATTTTTATAACAGAGCGCTTCATAACTAAAATATCTTTATAATATCTGAAGTTATTCCTTATAATGATTAAAAATTAAAAATCAAAGTTTGAAAATGTCATTCGCCAGCAAAGTAACTTGAGAGAAAAGGAAATGTTTAGAGAATTTAAACTTTTGAACATCTGAACGGTGTTGTTAAAATATTAAAAAGGATTGAGATTTAAATGTTCTTAAGAAAAGTTTAATTTCATGTTCATTTTTGTTTTAAATATTTGCAATAATATTTGCTTGCTTTGCTTTAAAACTTGTAATAAAATTTAATTTCAAACAGAGGTATATTTGTTTCGTAGCCAAATCGTAGCGTTATTATAAGTTCGTAGTACTTCGTAGCACTGTTTTAGAAATTCGTAGTATTGAAAAAGTTTTATTTACAACTGCATTGCAATAAATTCCCGCTTCCGCTTATGTATTAGGCCACACTACATTAAGTATCGGGCGTAACGAGCCGTGTCGCGGCTCGACTGCTACGAGCGTCTAGTAAATGAAATTCACACATATATTATGTACATATAATGTTATTTATATACTATGTTGGCCGTACGTGTCGTCTTTGCGTCAATTACTCACACAGAACACTGGAACTATTTTAGTGAGCCCATCCGTCGAGATATCTCAAGTTAGATGAGGATCTTATTACTTGTACTTAATTATTATAGACACGGCCTCTACATTTATTTACTTACAAGATTAAACATTTACGTTTTCCGTTATCTTTTGAAGTTTAAACTCTATGCCATTACATTAACTGTCTGTTTTATTTTATTTTTTTTTACAAAATAATCTTTTATGTTATCGAATTTAAGACTTTTTATGTCTATGTGAGCTGAAAACTATTCAAAGATACTTATTCTGGGTTTCTGAAGTTCCCCTTTATTTTTAAATTATTCCAATACTAACTTAGACTAAGTAAAATTTACTAACAAAACAATGTATCTGTAAAAATTATAATAAATAAATAAAAATAAAATATCATTACCTAGTGATTCATTAGTGTCAGGTTAAACTAATTTTCTGAGGAGTAAAACGCAAGTTACCTAGTTCGGAAACACATAAAGATGTCGAACTAAAAACACTAACGGATGGTTAAAAGTATCTGGGAAACCGACTATTATTTATCTAATTCTAGTATGATATAACTCAATTTTAATTAAACATTTTCGACTTTTGACAACTTAATGTTAGGTTAGAATATTGGTTGGATAAAATAAGAGGCATCAGACGGAAGACTGGCGTGGTGCCAGCCCGCTCAGGCTTGACGGCTTGTTTGGTAGCTCGCCAGGTGGCGTGGCAGCGATGGATCACTTCAGCTATAATACGAGTTCAGGTAACGATTTAACGACCCATATGTTTAATAGCTTCAGCTTTTGAGACACAATAATATAAAATAAACCTTTTGTTGCTTAATAAAATCTATTTAGTTTTTGAGTTAATTCAAAATAATAAATTGTCATAAAAACTTGACCTCATAAGAAATGGTAGCAAAATGAACCTGTATCGTTCATTTAACAGTGGTAGTGTCCGCTTTAACGTCTTAGCACGAATGGGTCGGCACGCCCGGTGTATTACCACGACCACACAGAAGACAGGCGTGAAATGGAATCAATTCCGTGTTTCGTGTGATGAATGTGGTGCCTGAGGCCTAATTTAAGTCTCTCTTTACCACCCTTTTCTTATAAGAAGAGGATGGGAAAGGGAAGTGGATTTGACGGAGGAGGAGATGCATAGGAAGGGGAAATATCATTTTTATGTGCGCCTCCTCCTCTGTCGGATAAGGGTAGGCAACGCATCTGCAATTGCGGATGTCTATGGGCAGCGGTCGCTTCGCCATTTTAGCGGATTCAGGTGTCCGCTTGCTCGTTTGCCACCTTATGTTAAAAAAAATTTTCAAAAATACATTTTGTCACTAGTTTATGACCACGACTCCGGCTCGTGGTATTGACGATGAATCTTTCGCAGCCTATGTATTCTTTCAGACTACCCTCTATATCTATACATTCTATCTATCTGTATGATACATTAGAAGTTTGAAAGTAGCGCCAGTGGTGGAGAAATTGAGAAGTAAAAGGTTAGCGTGGTATGGGCATGTTATGTGACAAAACGATGGGGACATAAACCAGAAAGTGTTAAGACTGAATGTGGATGACTACAAAGGTAGAGGAAGACCGAAGAAAGTATGGATGGATTGTGTGAAAGAGGATATGCTTAAGAGAGGAGTGGATTCAGAATTGACGGCTGATAGAGATGTATGAAAGAGCAGCACATACTGTGCCGACCCTCCGTAAGGGATAAGGGCAAGTGGATGATGATATCCTCTATATCTATACCAAATTTTATTGGGAATCGTACAACAGTTTGGGAGATAAACTTTAACCATCCGTCTATCTAAACTTTGGTATTTAAAACATTATTAAGATTTACAAAGATGTCAAAGAATAAACATCTTATCAAAATCTATTTTAATTTAAAGGAAATAAATTTCTCGTAATTCTCCTTGTGTGTGCTTGAATCTCGGATTATGGGAATGTCTTCGATCGGTTCTGGTAAGACGCTCGTTAGGGTCGCGGGTAACGAAGCGCGCCGCCAAATGGATTATCAATAGTGAGTGCTACCGTGCATGATTACGCCTTTCACGCTACTGTGTAATCACTGAGTAATACGATTTGTGGGAAACCGTTTATTCCTCTTTTAAAATAAGGAACAGTTTTTTAAATAGTAACTGTTGATAATTATTTGAATTTAATATTAAACATATATTACCTACTATTATTGGAATTTGTAGGTCTAAAAGTAGAAGTGGTTTGTACCTTATATTCTAAATGGTTTACGAACTTTTTCAATTCATCATTTGTTATTATGTTCTAACTTAATTTTCAATGTATTAAGCATGTTATATTTGCTCAGCGTAAAAATGTTTAAAAAAAATAAAAAATGCATATTTAATTTCTCGCTACATCTTACAACTTGGGCCACACACTCATTGATATCGCAGCTTTGAGACGTGACTCTTGTCTTCGTTTCCTGCTTCGATGAAATTTCAATATCGTGTCGTTGTTACTCCCGAGCTGGGAGCGGACGTGTGACGTAGCGTGATACCAATATAATGAACTCGTACGTCTCTTTTATGCTAATACTATCTAAGAAATGCATAGAAATTTTCAACAGCATAACTCACACATGCACCCAGAGGTGTAGTCAGAGACCACGGGCTTTAACACAAAATTACTTACTATTACCAAAATCTTATAAAAATAACATTGATTTTAAATTGTCTTTCTAGATTTGATTTAAACCATTTCCCAAAACAAACATTAACTTAGGTTTCGTCCCAAGTACAAGTACAGCATTACATTAAATAACTTCAAGTAAATGTAAGGCTGTTTTATTGTAACTTGTAAAATCTTAAGTAATAAATAAATACCACAGATAAATTTTATGGAATATTCTCTTAGAGGAGATTCTTCAAATAAATCTTTACTAAGGGTTCCTTAAGTGACCATTTAACGACACCGTGTGAAGCCAGAAGTGATAACGTTAACTTAAAAACAGATAGTAATATTCTTCACTTACTTTACCTTTTAAATTGGTGTTAGGATAACGTATTGAAGGTAACTTAGGTTGGAAATAAGTTATTGGACCCAAACGTGACAACGCGTAAATGTTTAAGTTACGTATTTCGTATTAAGATTTAAAAGATTGCACTTTATTGATAAGGTGACTATATGGATACAGCTTTTGCCCGCGACTCCACCCGCATGTAATCAAAAGACAAAAGAAAGAAGCTTATAGGTTCTTCCAGACTTTACTCTACGTGTATTATAAATTTCATTGAGACCCCTTTAACAGTTTGAGCTACAAAATCTAACAAACATCCATCCATTTAGTAAAAGTAAGATAAGTTCTTCCTTTTTATTAAAGAGATCTCAAATTACAAAATAGTTTCAAAAGAGTGAAAAAGGACTTAATTTCAGTAAGTCGCCGCAGCCAGATTATGACGTCATCAAAGCTGCACAAAGGAGTACTAGGGCGTAAACAATCGAATTAATACAACAGAACTAAAAGACTTGACAAAGAATGAAACAGTTACCGTTAACAGCGCAAATTAATAGCGTTAAAGCTGTAATTTACTGAAATATATCTCCGTTAATTTTGGCAGTCCGGAGTTTCTAAGTTAAGGTGAATTCGTTGAATTTTTATTTACATTTAATCTAGCTATCACCCGAGAGTCCATCCGCGTGGAAATAAAAACAACAAAGTTGAGTACCCTATGTGTTCTTCCAAACTATACTCTACCATCACCAGCTCTCTACATGTCCCCACTGAGGGGCTCGGAGCCTACCCTAATAAGGGGTGACTAGGCCATAGTCAACCACACTGGCCAACTGCGGGTTGGTTGACTTCACACATATCTTTGAATTTCTTCGCCAATATGTGCAGGTTGCATCACGATGTTTTTCTTCACCGTAAGAACGTCGTGTAAATTATGTACATATATAAATTCGAAAATCACATTGGTACATGGCGGGATTCGAACCCAAGACCTGTAGATTATAAGTCAAGTGCTTAAACCACTGAGCCACCGACGCTCCAACTATACCCTACATCTATACCAAATTTAATCGGAATCCGTTCTGTCGTTTAGGCTACAAACTCTAACAAACATCCATCCATCTAACATTCGCATTTATTAGTATGGTATGATCAAAATAATTTATTAAATTAGAAATGTAGTTTTCATTAGATTTTAGTACATTATTTTCTAGACTGTTTTAATTATAATAGAGTTTCCTTCAAATCTCGAATTTCACTTCAAATTATTTTATTTTAATTGTTCGTGAATAATCGCCGTTGTAGGAATTAAAAATAGGTACAGTAATGAGGTCAAAAGGTACTCAAGATAGACCCGAGATTTTAACAGACCTTAATTGGACTGAGGTAATGACTTCTTAGTAATCAAACGGACTTTTTTCATTAATCATAACTGTTTTCACTGCCGTAACATTAGTATTAAAACTTACTGCTGTCTCGGTTTTATCATATTATTATTGATAAGAATATTTTAAATAAGCGCGAAACAGTGTAAGCCTACTGTAATGTACAAAATAGTTGCAAAAACTACGCATCTAGCAGTACAGTGGTAGTGCCCGCTTTAACATCTTAGCACTGCAGGGCCGGCACGCCCGGTGTAATACCACGACCACACAGAAGACAGGCGTGAAATGGAAGCAATTCCGTGTTTCGTCCGATGAGTGTGGTGCCGGAGGCCTAATTTAAGTCCCTTTCTCTTTACCACTCTTTTCTCATGAGGAGAGGATGAGGAGGGGAAGTGGATTTGACAGTGGAGGGGATGCATAGGAGGGGAAAATATCCTCTTTATGTGCGTCTCCTCCTCTGTGGGATAAGGGTAGGCAACGCATTTGCAATTGCTGATGTCTATGGGCAGCCTTCGCTTTGCCGTTTTATCAGATTCAAGTGGCCGCTTGCTCGTTTGCCACCTTATATTTAACAAAAAAGTAGTTAATTTCGTATAGTAAAATAAGCTGGGCACCTACCACGAAAATTTGCGAAAAAGTATTCATTGTCGACTATACTTGTATGAGATATATTGGTGTACTTTACGTTCGATTTTCTCGCTCGCCCTCCAGATCTCTATCCCAAAATTCTAAAGATTAGAAATCTATCCATACTTTTACTTTAAAATTAGAACAGAAAATTTTACAAGTTTGTAAAAAAAAGCAGTATACATTCAGCCATTAACAGAACACATTTTAAAACCGCTTAGAACACGCTGTTAAACGCGCTGTCAATTTTAAATAACTAAAACATTTTACCGTTTAAATACGTATCAACTACCCATAAAAATGATCGTTAAAGTCGCAATACACGGCAGAGATGCGTCAAGTTCTCTCAATCCAGTAAACGCAAACATAAAATCTCGTTGACACATTTTCATATAAAAATGTGCAAACGATGCCACGGATTTCGAAATGACATTGATATGAAAACTTCAGATTTTACGGAACTTTAGATTCATATTGACGTGTGTTGAAAGCATTTTAAATTGTGCATTTTTCATATAAATTACTATGCACAGTAAAGCAGTAGTGATAAATGCGATATTTTTTCAAGTAATCTTTTAGAAACATGCATATTATACTTACATTGCCGTCCATAGTGCCTATCATGAATATTCGTGAAAACGTTTCTAACGAAAATGTACAGCAATTGTTATAAAAATAGATTGTATGCATAGCTTGAATTTCCTGATACACCCTGTATTGTAGCAACTTCACTCGCAATATGACGAGGCAGCCAATGTCAATTGAAAAACACGTTGACATGGTGGGATTCAAACCCAAGACCGTAGATTACAAGTCAAGTGCTTAACTCCTGAGCCACTGACGCTCTTTCATGTTAGATCGGGCGTACATCTTTGATTAAACTATATCACAAAAGTTGTGCGATTGTCGATTGTTTCTCAGCTAATCCAACTAAAAAACAAATTTTTGCGTACCTCCATATAAGCTCACAGGAATAAAAGCGCGACTAAACACGTGCGATAGTTTAGCCAAAGATGTGTACGCGCTCTAAGAGTACGTATTTTATCTATACTATTATAATAGAGCGTAAACACACACTTCTTTGTTGCCTAAGATGTCAGATATTACAGCATATTTTTGAATAATTCTTTTTATAATAAAAAGCCCTACACTTGTGTCACGCTTTTAGGCTATATGTTTTCACGCAATTAAATATAGGGGGTTAATATTTTGGATAAAAACCCTAATGTGGGAAAGAGACCATAAGTTGCTGCCAACATCATGGCAGTAAGATTACCCAGGTTTGTCATCATGTCATATCATTTTGACATTTGTAATTGATAATTTGACACATGTAAAGAATAAAATAAAATTATCATAATTTTATGCGGATGAAGACGCACGGGAACAGCTAGTATAGTTCGAACAAAATTAATTACGTGAAAAGAAAAGAAGGCTTTAAATTTAATAGATTCAAGTTTAATTACTACTAAACAGTTTCTGAGGTTCTCCTTAACCTGTTTCTATATTATTCAATAATGGTCAGATTTATAGCCTTACAAGTGGGTACCGGGTTTATTATCCATAAATATGTGTTTTACTGTTATTGCTTTTGTATCGTTAAGTTAAATTTTAATGAAGTCATTTCACTTTGAAGGTCTCACTTTGAGTAATAACTTAGGTGTCGGGTCACTTTAAAATATAAAAATAATCATACAATGATAAGCTAAGTGGGTGTGTGCTGAGCTAAGTGAAATAAAAATTGTACTAAAAAGTAAAGCTTTTTATTCAAAGAAATAAGATAAGAAAAAAAGCATTGAAGCTTTTCAAGTGTTATTATTTATATTTTACACGACATTTTGTTTGATGTAGTACATTTTTAACTACAACTACTGTTAATTATTTCTTAATCTCAAGTGATACTTCTTGGTGCGTTCCAGCGCATTAAATCACATTTTTTTATATAAGAGAAGGGGGCAAACGAGCGGCGAGAACACAGAGATGGTCAACGATGCCCAGACATCAGCAACACCGGAGGAACTACAGATGCGTTGCCGTTTGAGGAAATTGTAGGCTCGCTTCTTGAACACTAGTTGTTGCTTGCGACTTTGTCCTCGTGAAATTAAAGAATAGTGCAAAATATAGCCTATGTTACTCAGCGATAACGTAGCTTTTGAATGGCGAAAGAATTTTTGAAATCGGTCGTTGTTTTTGAGTAATTCAAATACATACAAAAATACAAATCTTTCCTCTTTATAATGTTAGTATAAAACAAAACAATATTTTACCAGTTATAATCTATATAGTTGTGAATTTTCTTTTCATTAAAGCATTCACAGTAATAATTCTTCTGTCCGGTCAAACGTCAGGATATCGTTAGGATAATACAGGGCCGTATTCGTGTAATAATGACGCGTTGGTCGATGCAGTTTGTCAATCACTTCGTGTCGTGTCGTCTCGTATCGTGTTAATCCGTGCTGTTCGCTTCGTTAGCCGCGTCACTAACGAGGCATGTCGCCTCGCTCACGGCAGTTTCCGATATGTGTTTAACATGTTTTTTTTTTGTCTACGGGGTGTTATTATGGTTGGTTTGTGTAGATTAGTGGATAATTGTTTTATAATTAGGTTTTTTACCATTTGACGTATCTATAAACGTAAGCATGTCTGTCTGTCATTTGTCTAATTCATATTTATATTAAATCTACACTAAATGACTAATTAAGGACTCCGAGTTTTGTAGTAAATGTATTGCAATAGTCTGGAAGTTTCTGTATAAACAAACATAGACAGTAAGTACTAAATTTATTTTGATTCAACGTTAAAATTAATTTCTAGCGATTAAAAAAGTGATTATTTTTTATCTCTCAACTTTTCTCCAAAATATAATTTGAGAGAATTTTCTCACTCATTAGCATTAATTACAAAAACGGTTGTTTTTGCTTACGTTTTTAGAAATAATAAAATCAAGTTGAATAATTAGTTAGTGGACTCTGAATTGTTTTTGAATATTAGATTGTCTTAGACTGAAATTGTACAGTCTTTAGTATTTTTTCTTCGTAGAACTTGCTAGAATAAATAATACTTAAGTATGTTTACGAATATATAAAACAAATTCTATAAGTAAATTCATTGGCAATATTTTTTATGATGACGTTACAAGTCTAACGCCTCTCTTGGTCTTCTATCTCCGTCGCTTATTGCCCTCTCGCTTACACGCACAGCTGACGGAACGCGAAAATAAGTCATGCTTTTTAAAGCATGCAACCGTTCTTCGACTCATACATTATTACGTCATAATAAAAATAATATTTAGATGGACGGATGTTTGTTAGAGTTTGTAGCCTAAACTGTTGAACGAATCTTGTTAATTGCCAGACGTAGAGGATTTTCAAGAAGAACATATTATTTTTTTTTAATTCCACACGGACGTGTAGTCAGTCGTCACATGCTAAAGCCTTAACTTACCTATACAAAGGCTTGCCGCCCGCATGCCGGAACCACAGCACCATGTAGACCCTATCTTCGTTAGTGTCCGGCTCGATGTCGCAGGGTAGGTGCGCGGTGCGGCCGACCACTGCCTGCACATCCACCGTCGACACTGGAACAAAGTCGACTATATCTGAGCTAATTTGATCTGTTCACACCGTTGTAGATTTCACTTACATTATAATTTATAGTAAACTAGTTGTTGCTCGCGACTTCGATCGCGTGAAATTGAAAACAAAAACGCAACGCTTTTTAATGGTGAAAGAGTTTTTGTAATCACCCCAGTAGTTTTTGAGTTATTTCAATACATACAAAAATACAATTCTTTCCTCTTTATAATATTAGTATAGATTGCTCCAGGCAACTTTGTTGGAAATTAAAATAAAGAACCAAGTAATAGTGCAACAAAAGAAAATATGTGTTCTTCCAGACTATGTTCTACATCTGTACCAAATTTCATCGAGATCCATTCAGCCGCTTAGACTACAAACACTAGCAAACATCCATCTAAGCTTTCGTATTTATAATATTAGTATGATTTAATTACCTTAACACATACTTCATACTAATATTGTAAATGCGAAAGTTTAGATGGATGGATGTTTGTTAGAGTTTGTAGCCTAAACGGTTGAACGGATTTCTATGAAATTTGGTATAGATCCAGAGGATAGTCGGAAAGAACATATGTGCTACTCACTTTTGTTTTTTTTATTCCACGCGGACGGAGTCGCGAGCGAAAACTAATACATAAATAAGGATATACCTTTCATGAGACATTTTATAATGAATTATTTTACGGCTTACTGAATTACATTTTATAATTAAGATGTTGACCGCGATACATCTTTAACCCTCGCCCTGAAGGACCCCCGCAGGGTCTGAAACTGGTCGGTGCCTTCACCGGAAAAAAGTATGACGTGAGTAAGCCGTTAAAAATTTAATTAGGATATACCTTTCTTTTAAAGTATCATATTATTATTCTATTCGTAGTAAGTTTATTTTAAGTTTTTTTTTACTTTTTGTATTAATTAATTCTTTCACGGTGCATCAGCGGTTCGTTCAGCGATAAGTAAATTGATCATTCAGCCGTGAACTAAGTTATTGCTAAGCTATCTTGTTGCTTATTCAAAACTTAAACCTTTACAGTCTCTAAAGCATTTTAATTTATCTTACTAACGGATACAATCATACTTCTTATCTATACTATTATAATAAAGCGTAAACACACACTTCTTTGTTGCCTAAGATGTCAGCAATTACAGCACATTTTTGAATAATTCTTTTTTTAATGGAAAGCCCTACACTTGCGTCACGTTTTAGGATATATATTTTAATGCCATTAAACTTAAGGGGTAAATATTTTGCATAAAAACCCTAACGTGGGAAAGAGACCATAAGTTGCTGCCGACAACAAGGAAGCAAGGTTGTCATCATGTCAGATGTAAACAATAAAATAAAATTTTCATAATTTCATGCGGATGAAGTCCGCACGGGAACAGCTAGTATTACATATGAGTGACTTTGGATCGATAGATGTTAGTTACTACATATCTGAATAACGAATTAACGCAATTTGGTCAAATTTGGCACAGATGTATAGGACATAATCAGGAAGAACACATAGGGAAATTATCAAGTTTTTTATTATCCGCGATCGAAGTCGCGTGCGACAGCTAGTTAAAAATAAATTACAAACAAATTTTATTCGAGTCTCATATTTTAGCAATAAAATATATTAAAAAGTACTTTTTTAGTATTTCATGTATGAAAAATTTGCTTTTGTACACCATCCGCAGGCCATATGAGATTATGAGTTTCATTTAAAATTCTAATTAGCTTTTCCTAGTATTTATATACTCAAAAACTCATTTTGAAACGAATCAAAAATGGAATTAAAACTACAGACAAAATTATCCATTCGTTCTTAAGAGATCTCAAGATCGTTCACTTGACAATAAATGTTCTCTACATTCACCAATAACCAACAAAGTCAACGTAATTCATTGGATATCAGAGCGATTATTCGTTCATTCATACACATTAATCATTCGTTCATTCATAATTCATTCGATATCGAAGTCGAGTGGGAACCCCGGAGCCATAAAATGTAACCACGGATGCAATTTGTTACAAATACAGCTGAATGAAGGAGCAGACGTTTGTACTATCGTTCCTTAAATTTGACTTTGAATGACAGGACCTGTTAAACGCGCATATCCATCTCTTACATAAAAAACATACAAGTTCTACACATGTTTGTTTTGTCTATTTGTGAAATATTTTAATTCAATATGTGTACATGAAATCGTAATAGTTATAGATTATAGCACGATATTACGTACATTCGAGTACTATAATTCATTTTATTTCATTGCGCGGCCGCAGTAGCGTCGTACGCGGCCTAGTCCTTTCTCTGTAGTCAAAGTTCTTTAACATGTCCAAATAGCACACTTCTATTCTAATAAGTACCGTATTGCAATAGTGTTAAAGATGTTAATTCCTTAAATTGTTTCGACATAACTGGCATGAATGTTTTGTTCTCTGTACTATAAAATTCCAAGAATTTTCGTCAAATTTCCAATGAACTTCGAAGTTATTTATTCAATTGTTTCATTAATAGTTTTCATTGTTTGTTCTAACGGAGTAAGAAATAGACAAAGAAACATATTTTTTATTTTTATTGACTCAATATAAAAAAAAATAGTAATAAAAAAGGGATAATAAAATATATTGTCGCAATTATAAGACATTTAATAGAATGAAAAAATGCGTCATTTAATTTTTACTAGATAAGGTCGTTTCTTTTTACGGTACATAAAATAATCCACAAACTTATTATGGCAAATTCGCTACAAATGTTCACTTGTCGGTCGACTTGGACATCGTTACGTTTTCGACCTTTTGACCTTCATATAATGAGAAACTTTCAAGTACCATATTACCTTTGTACACGCTTTGAGACTGTATGTTTTAAGTTACTTTATCACTTCTGGTCCAACAAACAGCATATATTTTTACTATTATATTGTGAAAGGTGATATAATCAAAAAGAGTGTGACTGAGATGACGTATGCTAGAGTCATGTGGAGGACAAAAACCTGTTGTGCCGACCTTACAGGAGCAGGATGAGGAGATGATGATGATGATGATAATGATTTTACGAAATCACACCTTTAGGAATCGATTGTTTTTTTTATAACATAAGGTAGCAAACGAGCAAGCGGCCACATGAATACGCCAAAATAGCGAAGCAATCGCTGTCTATAGATATCCACAATTGCAGATGCGTTGCCTACCCTTATTCGATGGAGGAGGAGACGCACATAAAGAGGATATTTCCCCTTTCTATGCATCTCCTTCACCGTCAAATCCACTTCCCCTTCCCATCCTCTCCTTTTAAAAAAAGGGTGGTAAAGAGAAATGGACTTAAATTAGACATCCGGCACCACACTCATCAGACGAAACACGGAATTGCTTCCATTTCACGCCTGTCTTCTGTGTGGTCGTGGTATTACACCGGGCGAGCCGGCCCATTCGTGCTAAGATGTTAAATCGGGCTCTACCACTCTTAGATTGCTATTTGGCTGCCAAAAAAAACGGTATTATATATCTTAGATCTAAATAACATACTGTAAATGGAAAAATAACAAAATGTCTTGTTTATTCAATTCATCCTTCATTATAAAAAGTGTTTTAAAATGTTCAACATTAAACGTAATAACAAAGAAATATATCCAGTAGACAAACAGTCTAAACTCGAGCCACTCGCGTTGATGAAGTCGACGTCAAACGAAAAAGACTAACTGGGAGACAGTTTTGTTAGCTCTTTTTACTCGACGCTACACTCAAGTAGTGTCTTAATTAACTTTTTATTGACTCGAGACGAGCACTATTATTATAAGCACCTCGGATGAAATTCTTTAATGAAAAATATTTTCACAACTTTGTAAATGTTTTAAATTTCATATTTTCTTGTCATTCTATATTTTTTTGTTTTAAACATACTATTGTTACACTAGCTGTTGTCCACAAATTAAGATAAATATAGCCTATAATATGCCTGTTTATGTCAGCTACTGTTCAGTAAAGTCATGTCGGAATCGGAGATTACCCGGAACAAACGCGACTTTCGGACAGACAGGCAACAAAAATTAAACGCGATTAACATTATCAACGCAAAATACGCGCTAGTCGTGGAGTTGCGGAAACCGTAGCCCCTACTACTACTACTACTAACATTATCAGCAACGCAAATACACCTTCTTCCCGAAATATGGAATTGTTTCTTTTGATATTACAAACAGACAGTCCAGTTTTATTAAATGTATAGATAGATCATACTAATATTATAAATGCGAATGTTTAGATGGATGGATGTTTGTTAGATTTTGCAGCCTACACGGTTGAACGGATTTCGATAAAATTTGGCATAAACATAGAGGATAGTCTGGAAGAAGACATATGCTACTCAGTTTTGTTTTTTCTAAATTCCACGCAGACGGAGTCGCGGGCGAAAGCTAGTAATATATACAAATTCTCTATCAATATCATCAGTCTGTCTACACTCGTTAATAAAACAGAAATCCCATGAAAAGTCTGGATTCGCTTTGTATTTTCTTTTGTAGAAACATGTAAAATAAAGTCATTTTACTTAGTGTCTATTATGTAGCCTTGAGAATATATCTTAAATGATAACTAGCGATTGACTAAGTTCATATTTTAAGTGGTTACTTAAACAAAAGATGGTATGGCCTTCTTTTGTTTATATCAAAAACATGTATATATGAAAACAATAACATAAATAAAATAAATAAATATACAGAGAAATTAAAACGCTTTATTTATCTAGATTAGATTATCACTTTAATTTATCATATTATGTCATTATTTGCATTTATTTTGCTCGTTAAGATCTAATATTACGTTCAAAATTCTCTAAGAATCATTTTAATTAATATTTGCCAGCGAACGGTGAACGAATTTATCGCTCTTCTTTGTCAAGTGATTCATATTTCATTCACCGATTGAATGGATCGTTCAGTCATCGTTAATTTATCTGATTTTACGCGGAAATTCATCAGTTATATCGTTATATTTTGTAATTTCTAACAAGAAATAATTCTAATCTAACTAATATAAATGCAAAAGTTTGTATGTTTGAATTGATGTTTCAGAAGGTATCTGCTGAACGACTAAACGGATCTCCATTCAATTAGGCATAGATTTAATAAATTTAAGGAATTATTTTTAATTCTACGCAGACAGAGTCGCGGGCGATGCTAGTATGTAAACGTTTAGGCTTTTTAATAGAATAAAATGTCCTGGATAGCCTCATAAAGTATGTTAACCGATTTAAAAACGTCTCTAAACAAAAGCTCCTTTTATACCACGGTTTGTATCTACTGCTCGTATGACTATGTAATTTAATTATACAAGTGCAACCGGGCTGAGTGACTAGTATTACACATCAAGCGATTTTGAAGCTACGATACGATATGTCGTGTAATTTGTGCTCCTTATCTTGGTAATTACAGTATTGGTTGACATCGCAGGTGGCCGAAAGATATCGAGCGTGTAATACTGTTTGAAGGTAATCAGTATTTAGTGTTATGTTGCTATCATTTACTATGGTAAGTAGTAGAGTGTTATTACCTTAGTGGTTAAGATTTTTTTATAATATAAGGTGGCAAACAAGCAAGATGCCACCTGAATCCATCGAAATGGAAAGCGACCGCTGCCCATAAACATCCGCAATTGCCGATGCGCTGCCTACTCTTAATTGACGGAGGAGGAGACGCACATAAAGATATTCCCTTCCTATGCTTCTCCTCCCCCATAAAATCCACTTTTTCTTCCCATCCGTTCCTCTTAAGAAAAGAGTGAAAAGGTAAAGGGACAAAAATTAGGCATCCGGCATCACACTCATCAGACGAAACGCAGAATTGCTTCCACTTCACGCCTGTTTTCTGTGTGGTTGTGGTATTTCACCGGGTTAGATGGCATATTCGTGCGAAGATGTTAAAGCGGGCTCTACCAGTGAAATTGGACTTGTCTGCAAGTCCATGTTCGATCCATGAAATATACCAATGTAATTTACCCGACGTATTTGCAATGACGATCGCACAATTATCATGCTACTGTCAATTGTTTCGCAGCCCATTCGACTGCTGCACAAGTTCAAACCGAGTAGTGTGCGCACCTCCATAAACTCATAAGAAACTAAACAGTTGTATGACAGTTTAGTCAAAGATGTACGCACTTTAATGTGTAAAGTAAACCAATTATTTCTGAACCAGCGTAGTAATCAAGGCCTAGGCATTTCACTTTTACCCTTAACATAGGATACGCTCCTAGTTTTTTAGCGCGCATTTTTATAAATTCATGGAGTGGTGTATTATCAATTTTAAATTACAAATACTTCAGTATGCAAATAAAAAGTAATTGAGAAAATTTCCTTTGAAAGAATGTAATAACGGACGTACAGTTTGAAAAGAAATACTTCAATAAATAATAAATTGTAGCAATTACAGTAAGATGAAATGAAAAATGCTTCAGTCAGCTATCGAACCCTTCATTTTCTATCTAAAATCTCCGATATTGCTACACAGATTAAAAAAGAATTAATTAAAAAATCAATAAACTCGACTTAGTTAATAGATTTCGTGACAGAGTTGGGAACACATAGAAAGGGCAATATTCACTTTTTGTAGATCCTTCGTCGATTAAACTTAACGCATATGAAATCACAGATGTCTATGGACAGCGGGAACTTCGCTATTTCGGCGAATTCAGGTGGCTTTCTCGTTTGGCATCTTATAAAATAAAATTCAGATATTAATATAGTTGTAAATGATTATAAAAGCTTTGGCCGCGATTACGTCAGAGCATGATTAAAAAAAAAACATTCCAGGCTGTTAATTATCTGCGTTGATATTTTCAACCACATCTAAACTAATATAATAAACCGGAAACATACACTTATTTGTTGCCTAAGATGTCAGCAATTACAGCATATTTTTGAATAGTACTTTTTTTAATAAAAATCCCTACACTTACGTCACGCTTTAGACTATATATTTTCCCGCCATTAAACTTAGGGAGTAAATATTTTGGATAAAAACCCTAATGTGGGAAAGAGACCATAAGTAGCTGCCAACATAAAAGAAACAAAATTATCATGCTTTGTCATCATGTCATGTCATTTTAACATTTGCAACTGAATTTGACAAATGTAATCAATAAAACAATTTTTATAATTTCATGCGGATAAAGCCCCGCGGGAACAGCTAGTTTTGTTATAATTTTATATTAAATTCATTTTTAATAACAGGTTGTACTTTTAACTAGTTCATTTTTGTAGTGACAGAAATACAGCGAAAAAATAAGAATTCACATTTCAACTTAATATAAAAAACGCAAGTTATAAAGCGAGATAAAAAAATAAACGAAACGGCAATTATAACGAGTCGCGCAAATTGAGATCCTTTTGAAATTTCATTCTCCAGTTTATTAAGGTCGCATTTACAGTGAAAACTTTATCGAAGAATGTTCAACAGTCGTTCTGGCTGGCATGAGGGTCGTTCACTTTTACGAGAAATAAAATGGTCCACTAACATACCGTTGGGAAGTATTCGAAACGTATTTGGCCGACGACAATCTTTATGCGTCGGATCGTAACTTTCTTCTTGAGTTACATAAAACCCCGTCCTACGTAACTGGGACGTTTGCATTAACTGCAATACGTTTTACGCTTATAATACACGTTTATTTTAGTTGTAAATTAATGTATTTCTATGCTAATAAGGGAAATAAATAGATTTGTATTTTTGTATGTAATAAACTCAAAAACAAGTGGGCTGATTTAAAAAAATATTTCTCAATTAAAAATCTGTTTTATCATTAAGGTTACATCATTAACAATTTTTTTCTTTAATTCTGCATAAAGTCGCGCTAGAATATCTTACTAATATTAAAAATGTGAAAGATTAGATGGATGGATGTTTGTTAGAATGGTTATCTTAAAGTGCTGAACGGATCTTAATGAAATTTTGCATAAATATAGAGGATAGGATGGAAATAGGCATACGCTGATTACTTTTGTTTTGTATTAGACACGGACGGAGTAGCTGGCGAAAACTAGTGAAAGAATAAAAAAATCTTATCGGTATTGTAAATCAAAATGTTAAGAATCTAAAAATATTTTAAACTCATACGTATGTGATTAATTTTATCAAACTGGAACTAACTTCGTTAAAAGGTAAACGTATTGAAGTTTCGCCGTAAATAGTGAAGCCAGTGTCCGAAGTTAATAATAAAGTTAACAAGAAAACTGCTTCTGAGACGGGCGTTATATAACAAATAAAAATATCGACTAAGTTACGGCACTCTAATAAAACTTAACACGAAATACGCAGTAAACATAGTAAGAAAGTCTCTTTATTCATTTTTATTTACTAGCCTTCGCCCGCGACTCCTTCCGTGCGAAACTAAAAAAACAAATGAAAGTAGCCTGTGTTCTTCCAGACTATCCTCTACATCTATACCAAATTTTATCGAAATCCGTTCAGCCGTTTAGGCTACAAACTCTAACAAACATCCATCTAAACTTTCGCATTTATCATATAAAGTATATGCTTTAATTGCTGACATCCTACACCACGAAGTTGTGTGTGTTTTCGCTTTATTATATTAGTACAGATAGTATATAAGTATAGGTTTACAAGACTAAATGCCTTTGGTTTAAAAATCCGCACACACTTCTGTCACACATGTACATTTCCAACCATGAATACATCTTACTAAAGTTATAAATGCGAAAGTTTAGATGGATAGATGGATGTTTGTTAGAGTTTGTACCCTAAACGGCTGAACAGATCTCGATGTAATTTTGCATAGGTGTAGAGGATAGTCTGGAAGAACACATAGGCTATTTACTTTTGCTTTTTTATTCCATGCGAACGAAGTCGCGGGCGAAAGCGAGTATTGTATACAATTTTTAAAGTTTTTTAAATGTATACATTTATGAAACTGACTGTACAATAGTAAAAGACCTATATTTAGTGTTTAAATATTCAATCGATATGCAACGAGTAAGAATTCTCAAGACGGTTTATTCTTTTCTTGCGGGTATTCGAGAACTATAAATTGTTTCCCATTCTTCTGTTTTTTACCACTGTTATCATCACCATCATCACCAGCTCACTCTATGTCCCCACCGAGGGGCTCGGAGCCTACCCTAATACGGGGTGACTAGGCCATAGTCAACCACGCTGGCCAAGTGCGGGTTGGTTGACTTCACACATATCTTTGAATTTCTTCGCCAATATGTGCAGGTTGCATCACGATGTTTTCCTTCACCGTAAGAACGTCGGGTAAATTATGTACATATGTAAATTCGAAAAATCGAAAATCACATTGGTACATGGCGGATTCGAACCCAAGACCTGTAGATTACAAGTCAAGTGTTCAAACCACTGAGCCACCGACGCTCTTAGCTGTTAGCCACCACTGTTAGCTTTTTAACTATTTTGATTTAGTCTGTATTCTTAAAAGTTATTTAGTCTGTGCTATAAATCAATACCATTTTCTTCATTGAAAATTACAATATAAACTTTGTAATTATGATCCAACGCATTTTTTAAATATATGTTTCATAATTTTAAAATGAAAGAATTCTATTTCTTATGTTAATAATCGGTCAGTAATCAGAGGTCAGAAATAAAAGTGTTTTATTATCTCGGCTACACGACGGCCATATTGGTAGTAACGCACAGGGATGTTGGATACATGATAAAATGGTGTTATTGGTAAGGTTATTCTGTACAAATTGGAAGAAAACGTAAGAGCTAAGGAAGTCTAAAGTGACTCCCATAAACATTAGTAAGAAGTAAGATTTGTACTTAATACCGTTCACAACATAAATAATATTTACTTGCGTTACTTCCAAGACGCAAAACTAACCTAACAAAACACCAAACAGTCATTTAACAAGACTCTAGTTTCTAATGCAAGCTGTAATTAGACATCCGTAGTCTTGAATATTCGCAACATTTTCTACTATCGCTGACAGATACTGTTAAATATTTCTCGGCAGCCGTCCTGCCGGAAACCTAATATGCCTCACAGCGCCTCACACCACCTCACAGACCTCATACCGCCTCACGGAACCTCACAGCGAAGACATTAGCGTCGTATCGACGGAACCGTGAGCGTTTACCATTTGTTCCGACGTCGTATTTCCGGGGACATATTCTTATATGATACTGGAAACGATTTGAAAGAAATATTTAATATTCAATGTTTATTTTAATTGCGGAAGATATTTTTCTCTATATTCATTATACAGATATAAATAATTTAAGAGACTTCAGTTTGTATCATCTGTAGAAAAAATTAAGAACTGTAATTATTAATATTTACTTACTAGTTTTCGCCCACGACTCCGTCCGCGTGGAATTAAAAAACAAAAGTGAGTAGCCTATGTGTTCTTGTAGATTGGACTATCCTCTACATGTCTACTAAATTTCATCGGAATCCATTCAGACGTTTAGGCTACAAACTCTAACATATATCCATCCATCCATCTAAACTTTCGCTATTACAATATTACTAGTTTCGCCTGCTACTCCGTCCGCATGGAAAAAAAATACAAAAAAAAAAAATTAGACTATCCTCTACGTTTAGGCTACAAACTCTAACAAACATCCATCCATCTAAACTTTCGCATTTATAATATTAGTATGAAGTAGTTATTAACACATGAATTAACAAATAAACCACACTTACCAAAAACAATAATTCCATCGGGTAATTTAAACTTTAGTAAGACCTTTTCATCTCTATTTTATTAAGTAGAATGAGAGAAATGACAATGTAAACTTACTATCAGCCACGTATTACATTGTTTTCATGTCTTCCATAAACAAACAATTGAAACATCAAAACTTTCGATTTAAACAATAACGTCGTTGTTTTGTTTGAAAATATTGAACCGTATTTATTTAAGGACGCTTCCAGTATGTTTATATAAGTGTTACTCATGTCTCAGGGAACCACAATATGTTGGCATCGAGTCGCTCGTCAGTACCAACTTTGTCAATTTATCAAACACGTACCGTAGACTTCCGACATTATTCAATATCGACAGATTTAAATATAAACATATAAATAGTATTGCAATAAAACCGTTACTATTGGATACTAGCGAATAAACAAACGAAATTAGCCTGTGTTCTTCTAGATTGTTCTCTACATTTATGCGATCCATTCAGTCTTTTAGGCGGAAACTCTTACCTCCATCCATCTAAACTTTCGCATTTATTATATTACTAGCTGTTGCCCGCGACTTCGTCCGCGTGGTATTAGAAAACATACGAACTATATAAATAACAAAAAGGTACGTATCCCTCAGGAACCGAACATTTCTCGGGGATGAACCTTTACCTTGTGTACTCCATACTTTGTTTTACATCTGTGCCAAATTTTAATAAGATATGTTGAATCGTTGAAGAATGATCGAGTAAACATTAAAAAACTAAATTTGTGAATCCCACGGGAACCGTAACTATTCCCGGGATAAAAGTAGCCTATGTATTCTTCCAGACTACCCTCTACAACTATGCCAAGTTTTATCGAAATCCGTTCAGCCGTTTAGGCTACAAACTCTAACAAATGTCCATACATCCATCTAAACTTATACATTTATAATATTAGTAAATTAGTAAAATATGATATGATTTTTCTTAAGTTACTATCAATTATTAAGTTACTTTTGTACTGTCTACCTTAATCACATTTAAGTTTCAGCATGTTGTTCTATTTCACTGTAAGAACTTTGGTTAAATGGACGAGTATTTTAATAATAATAATAATAGCTAGACAGTTGGATTAAGGGCCCGATTCAAAAGGCAAGCAAAAAAAGGAAACCGCACGACTAGTGAGGAGGTTCCTGTCTCTGCCCTGACCACTGGTTGCTTGAGTCATCGGATTCCGCAGCCGGTGGTGCTCTATTTTTTATATAATATATTTTATTTTAATATTCTTGTAAAATGTATTATATAGAGAGTAAGAAATAAAGATATATAGAATAATAATAATAATCATTACTATGTAATCGAAGAAAACTTTCTATTCTGTATAAAAAACTCAGAAACGATAGTTATTCGTTCCATTTCAGATAAACAGCTGTTTGTTCCAAGTCACAATTCAGATGTATATAGAGAAAACAAAAAAAGTTCAAGTCTCATTGAGACTAGGTCAAAGCCACAATTGTTTTGAGCGATTGCCTCACAGAAGCCACGTCGGCAGAAAAACTGAAACGCTCTGATGAACTGTGCAATACTTTTCTAAGAAAAAAACGTAAATTACTACTTCTGAACGTGGCCTAATACAAGCTTACACAAGGGATATAAAGTACAAGCGAAAATCGCTCTTGTTTAATAAACCTTAGGGTACATTTAGTATTAGCGTAGATTATCGGTTAAAGCTTTAGATTTAGGATAGAAACCTACTTACGAAACATTTTTAGGGTTTCGAAACTAAATAGGCAAATAAAAATGGTAAAGTATGAAGCAAAATATAAGTAATTGGTTCTGTATTATTTGATTAAATTTTTACGCTTGTACTTTCTTAGTTTAAGAATAAATAAATTTCTACATGTAACATACGCATAATCTACTTGTGTAACGACGTTGAAAATAATCTTATGTATTGACAAAAAATGTTAATATATGTATTTTTTTAATACTTTACTAGCTGTTCCCGTGCGACTTCATCCGCATGAAATTATGAAAATATTATTTTATTGTTTACATTTGACAAATTATCAATTGCAAATGTCAAAATGACATGACATTATTACAAACTATGGCAATCTTGATTTTCCTTGATGTTGGCAGCAACTTATGGTCTCTTTCCCACATTAGGGCTTTTATCCAAAATATTTAACGCCGTGAAAATATATAGCCTAAAGCGTGACGTAAGTGTGGGGCTTTTTATTAAAGTAAGAATTGGTTAAAATTATGTTGCTGACATCTTAGGCCACAAAGAAGTGTGTGTTAACGCTTTATTATAATAGTATAGATATAGAAAAGTAGATATTCAATAAAGGTTTTAAACATTGTATTGCGGAACTCTAAACTGAAAACCATTACGCTGGTCCGTCACGCGATCATAACTTCCTTTGGCGCATAAAATTTGTACGAACCGGATCTTAAGTAAGATTATCCTTATTTAAGAAGAAAAGTTAATAAAAATACTATACAGTTGATATATTGCGCCAATAGCCTAAGGGTTTAGAGTACGGACTACCGATCTTGCGGTCGAGAGTTCGAATCCCGCCATTCGACTATTGTGAACCATATAACACAAGCCTAGAGCTTAGTTGGAATGGTTAAAGGAAATATTAGTAAATTAACAAAAATCTACTAATATTTTTATTAAAAAAAATACTATAAACTATTTATATACTAACTAGCGACACGCCCCGGCTTCGCAGGTCCAATGCATATACGTAACTGTGTACATCATTAGAAACGTTTTTAATTATTAGCATTTCGTTGTATCGTTCGTATACCAAATTTGACCAAACAATGGTATTCAATCTATAACGATATACTGGAAACATGCATTATTTTAAGCTGAAAAATAATCAAAACCGCAATTATAAAGTTCAGTTTTTTTAATTCGATCATTTACATATTTATTTAAATAATTTAATATCCATTAAAAAATTAAATGTAAGAATACAACCCTGCAATTAAAAAAAAACAATTTTCCCCGAAAATTACCTCCTAACAAAATTGTTTCTATTAAAACAAGTTAGGGGATGGTATAGTTAAGCTACATAAATCACTTAAAGTATACTTATCAGCAACACAATCTTAATATAAGTAATGCCGATACAACTTGAAGTAACGCCATAAACTTGGAAAGGAACCTTGTATAAAATTACTATTTATAACTTAGTCTCAAGGCCTTATTTAGGCATGCTATAGACGATACAATTTAATATATGATGTCTAAAATACTTAGCCATAAACCTTTTTAACGTATTACTGAGAAAAAAAATCTTTCCAAAGTCAACATTCGTCATCACCACCAGCTCACTATACGTCCCCACCGAGGGGCTCGGAGCCTACCCTAAGTAAGGGTGACTAGGCCATAGTCAACCACGCTGCAATGCGGGTTGGTTGACTTCGCACATGTCTTTGAATTTCTTCGCCGATATGTGCAGGCATCACGATGTTTTCCTTCACCGTAAGAACGTCGGGTAAATTCATCACTTTGACTAAAATATTGCATAACTGTGGTGCGATTGTCAATTGTTTCGCAGCCAATTCAACTGTTTAGTTGCACAGCTAAAAATAGAGTAGTGTGCGCACCTCCTGATAAGCTACAGGAATCAAAACGGGACTAAACAGTTGTGCGATAGTTTAGTCATAGGTGTGCGTACGCTCTAAAGGAGAACGTGGACTTTGGCTTCATAGCCAAAGCCTTCTACAGTCTATTATACGCTTTCCTTGGGTCTTACTTTGTAAGTTAAACAGTACTTTGTGTTTTATGGTTCTATGGTACCTAGTCCATTTGTTAATCAATAAACTTTTATGTGGCATCAAAATCTAGAAATAAGCATTTTTTAAATCGATCTGTTAAGTAATTAAAAATAATACAGGATTAAAAAAAAAATGCGAGAGTTTAGATGAATGAATGGATCCAGAACAAATAATAGAATCTCGCGTTTTAGTATGGACTAGCAGTTCCCGTGCGACTTCATCCGCATGAAATTATGCAAATTTTATTTTATTGTTTACATTTGTCAAATTATCAATTGCAAATGTCAAAATGTCATGACAAACCTTAGTAATCTTGCTTCCTTGATGTTGGCAGCAACTTATGGCCTCTTTCCCATATTAGGGTTTTTATCCAAAATATTTACCCCCTAAGTTTAATGTCGTGAAAATATATAGCCTAAAGCGTGGTGTAAGTGTAGGGCTTCTTATTAAAAGAAGAATTATTCAAAAATATGCTGTAATTGCTGACATCTTAGGCAACAAAGAAGTGTTTGTTTACGCTTTATTATAATAGTATAGATTCAGAACATAGTCTGGATCAATTATTTTTTTTTAAATTCCCTGCTGGAGTCGCGGGCGATAGCTAGTTTTATTCTAAAGCAATAACCATTAGATATTACAATTATTATGTAATTCGTTTTCACTTAGCGCTAAAACAATTTTCAATTTGTTCAACTCTGTAAACACGAAAATAACGAACGCGTTTTATCTTTTTACGTGCCCTCTTTTAGATAAAAAAACACTCTTTTTTGTTTTGCGACGTTTAACCAGTGACCTCGTCTTTAGTAAGGTTTTTTTGAATGGATGAATTTTACATACATATTTAGATGAACAATTTCACACTCTTTTTAAAAATACACCATACACCGATCATTTTTATACTTTAATCTGTGTCTATATAAACATCCTAAATTAGAAATGAATGAATCTATACTATTATAATAAAGCGTAAACACACACTTCTTTGTTGCCTAAGATGTCAGCAATTACAGCAGATTTCTGAATAAATCTTTTTTTAATAAGAAGCCCTACACTTACGTCAGAATTTAGGATATATATTTTCATGAGATTATACTTAGTGGGTAAATATTTTTGATAAAAACCCTAATGTGGGAAAGAGACCATAAGTTGCTGCCAACATCAAGGAAGCGAGGTTGTCATCACGTCATATCATTTTGACATTTGTAATTGATAATTTGACAAATGTGAACAATAAAATGATTTTTTTATAATTTTACGCGGATGAAGTCGGATGGGAACAGCTAGTAATGAATATGAAGAAAATGTATTTTTGTATTTATTGAAATAACTCAAAAACTATTAGGCCGATTTCAAAAATCCTTTCACTACTTAAAAGCTACGTTACTTCACAAGTACCAAGGCTTTTTTTTGTTGTCGCGGGGAACGCATTCACGCACTGCACCGTCTATGCTGCGGAGGCAGCAGGGACAGTTTCGTGTACAAGTACTAAGGCTAAATTTTTAAATTTCATGTGGACAAAGTCACGAACAACAACTAGTAAGTAATATTTTAATTTATAATATACTAGCTGTTGCCCGCGACTTAGCCCACGCAATATTAAGATAAAAAAGTGGCTCGTCTATGTCAGCTATCCTTCAGGGAACGGTCAAAGCGACCCAGCCGTTTCAGAGATTACCCGGCTTTACTACAACAAACGCGGCTTGCGGTCAGACAGATAGACAGACAGACAAAAAAAAATTACAATATAGTATGGTTTTTTTTATATAAAATACATTTTGTTATTATTTAATTTGGGTAATAAACACGTCAAAGAGACCACATACAAACCAAAAGCCGAACGAACACAGGGTTCTATTTTAGTAAGATTAAAATTACTTAACATAATTGGCACACGTATGCTAGGACTTCACAAACAGTGAGTGAATACGGTAACGGAAATAAACGGTACTTTGATCATATATAAATTCGAACCGAAACTGTCTTTATACCTTGAATAATTCTTGCAAATTTATTCCGAACGATAGTGATGGGAACAAGTTTTACGATTTTGAACAAAGAACTAATGGAAATGTAATCTGTAATCGTAAATAAAGTAAATGGAAAGAGAAAAGAGAATGAGGCATTGTCCCACCACTGGTTAATAGAGGCTAACCATCAACTTGCCCTAATCCCTTATGGAGTATCAGCACAGTATGTGCTGCTCTTCCATACATCTCTATCAGCCGTCATATCTGAATCCACTCTTTTCTTAAGCATATCCTCTTTCACACAATCCATCCATACTTTCTTCGGCCTTCCTCTTCCTTTGTAGCCATCTACATTTGTTCTTAACACTTTCTGGTTTATGTCCCGTCTCGTCGCATATGTCCATACCACGCTAACTATTTGCTTCTCAATTTCTAATTGAGGCTCAGATGGTTTAAAATGACGTCACTGTATAAGGTAACAAAATCCGATATTTCCATCACACATTTTACACGTTGGATTGTTATTAGACTATTTACAATTTGGTGGGATAGACCCTAAGTATCTTTGGCTCTATCACTCTTGATATGTACAGTCAAAGAAATAAATTCATAGGCATACTAATATTATTAAAAAAAGAAAAAAACTCTAGACGGTACAGAAATGTTGGAATTCTAACGAATTATTACTGCTCCTTTCTTCCTCCTCGAGATTCATTCTATCGATGTTTTCTTTTGAAAAGGAAAGAAAAGAAAAAAAAACTTCTAATTTCAAACCAATTTAAATAATTCATATCTCTGCACATCACTAATGTTTTTATTTACCAAAAGGCGTTGCTTTCACTGCTCAGTCAGCGTAAATCAAAAGAGCAAAGAGCCTTTGAACTCTCGGAATGATCTATTCGTATACTGACAAATATACTTTGAAAATTGTATGCGATTAAGTTTGAATTTCGTGTAAACTTTTAGTCAAATTAACAATCGATTTGCAAGATTGTTCACTTTATAATCTGTCCTTTTCTCACTTCGTAATATTCCGATGTTGCTTCTCTTTCATGTAAAGAAATGTCATAAGGTCACGTTATTACATCTCTTAATTCAAAAGCTAAATTTTTATTTTGAAGGTTATTTCGAAATAGCTACCGCCCGCGATTCCGTACGGGAAATTGAAAAAAAAAATTCTATATATTCCAGACAATAGTTTAGGCTACAAACTCTCACAAACATCCTCAGAGTTTGCAGCCTCCATCCATCCAAACTTTGACATTAATAATAATAGTAAAAAGTAAAATTCGATTTTAACTATAGCATATATTTACTAATTTTATTTCTTATGTAGATCATGGTTTTCAATTAAAATCTTACAGCTCCTAGACTTTCAGAATAGCAATATCAAAAGCATATTTGCAACAGGTAACGGAGAAAACTAATTTCAAGTTGAGTACAATTTATTATAAGGCAGGAGCTTGTATTGTGAAGTTATTCGCGAAATTTTAACAAACAAGGCAATAATGCAGTCCGTTGGAATTTAATTTTGACATGAATATTTCAGTCTACTTAAGACGAAACTAAGAATTTTTAAAAATGCAACATTTATCCATTCCCTTTCTATTGTTGATAAATATCTAGACTCTTCTAAAATCTATCTATACGTGTAATAAAATTGGAGTGTCTGTCTGTAATATCAAAAGAAAAATTCCAGATTTCGGGAAGATGTATTTGCGTTGCATATAACGAAAATTGCATTTTAAAATTTTTTCTTTGCCCGGTCCCGAAGCCGCGTTTGTTCCGGATAACCTCCGAAACGGCTGAGCCGATTTCAACCGGGCTTTCAATGAAGGGTTGCTGACATAGACGGGCATATTATAGGCTACTTTCTTAATTACGCGCTGTCTAAATGGCGTAATTATTTTTGTGACTGATTTGTCACTGTTCGCCTTGTACAGCTCCACTGGGTTTGAGGTGGAGGCGCTCAGCATAAACCTCGTCTGGCGTAAGGGGTGGTCCGATTTTGATGGGACTTTGAATAAAATGTAGCTGGTAGAAGGTAGTTCCACGGGGAAATGTGATAGATGACTTTTAAAAAAATCCGCGCTAACTAACTTTGCGGACGATAGCTCGTCTTCAATATTTTCTATAAAAGCTTTCTAGTCTTATTCAAGAAAAATAGTTTACGAGATACGTTAGCTGTAAATTTGTATGTTGGGGTCTAATTTACATAAATATCCTTCGCCGGCGTCGATTTGAATATTATGCTTAGAATTTGAATGAAATTCGCGTAAAATACGTGTCATAATTTCACTTGTAAAATTGCTCGCTTTACTAAAATTCCGTTTTTCACAAGATGTTACAATATTAGTTTCACGATAACTACATAAGTTAAAAATTACCACATATCATGAATTTTACAAAATTAGCGAAAATATACGGATAAAACATTTGCTCTTTAAACTTTAATAACTAAACTAGAATAAAATATTCTAATAGTAAAGTGTACATTTTCAAATTAAAAATAGCGCCATCTAGTAGACATGAATTGAAAACTGTACTATATAGATCGCTGTTTTATTCAATTTCACTTAGTTGTGAGATATTTCATTACGTGATAATCTATCCAGACTTGTAGTAATTCCAAATATTTAATTTCTAACATAAAGAGCGTCAAATGCATAACATATTCAGTGTTACTAAGAAGTTATTTGTGCTATTTGCAACGAGCAAGATAATATGATGCAGTTCAAAGGAATTTCATTTAGATTTTGGCATAAATACTTCGGCTTGCCGTGGGTGAAGCTAAGAATTTACATAAACAAGTACTGTTACGTACGTAGATTAGACATTTCTAGGTTATGGTCTTTGTACGAAACAGTTGTAGTTAAGTTTTAATTTATTACAAATTTTCAGTTTACTAGTAAGTATATTGTAGACACTTTTCCAATACAAAAACGCGTTTAAAACGATTTCTTCAATCAGCATTTATCTTTACTATTATAATAAAGCGTAAACACACACTTCTTTGTTGCCTAAGATGTCAACAATTACGGCATATTTTTGAATAATCCTTTCTTTAACAAAAATCCCTACTCTTACGTGACGCTTTTGACTATATATTTTCACGCCATTAAACTTAGGGGGTAAATATTTTGGGTAAAAACCCTAATGTGGGAAAGAGACCATAAGTTGCTGCCAACATCAAGAAAGCAAGATTGCTAAGGTTTATCATGTCATGTTATGTCTTTTTGACATTTGCTATTGATAATTTGACAAATGTAAACAATAAAATAATTTTCATAATGTCATGCGGATGAAGCCGCACGGGAACAGCTAGTTTATTATAATAAAATTAATTGTCAAATAGAGAATATTATCTCCTTGCCTTTAATTTAAACTACTACTATGAAAACTTAAACTAAACTACCATCTATGTTCGATTAAGTACACCATCGTGTTACTGGCAAGTTTTTTTACCTAATATCTGACTGTAACTGATATTCTATTTTCAAAACTTTAAACTCCAATAACTTCATCAAATCAGTTTTGTTCTATCTTCAATACAAGTCTTAGTTTGGTTAGGAATCAGTTCTAAAACTTTCAAATACATCTCCGATATCTTTATTTAAAGTTTGTTTCGCTTCGCGTCTTACAATATGAGATATGAGGTTCATGAATCTTAGTTAGAAGTCAGAAGTTCTCAAACTTTAAAATAATACTTTTATATTTATATTTAAAATATTACTTTCCTACCTATCATAGTTAAAAGGTTGACTAGTTTAGATAACTATAATCGTAATATTAGTTCATACTAATAGTATTATTATAAGTGCGAAAGTTTAGATGTATCTTTGTAGCCTAAATGGCTGAACAGATCTCCATGAAATTCGGCATAGATGTAAAGCATAGTCTGGAAGAACTCATACTTTTTATCCCGGAAATAGTCACAGTTCCCGTGGGATATATTGATTGTGTTTTTTTAATTTGTAAAAAATGTTTTTTGTGCAATTTTACGTCACACTAATTAAAAAAATATACTGTTCCTTTTAACAAAATCGTCATAAACGTGCCGTTTTCTCTACAGAAAATCAACACAGTATGAACTACTATTTCAGACATCTCTATCTATATCCTAAAACAAAAACTCCTTTGATATTTTTATAAAAAGCAAATATTACAAAGGAACAAACATAACATTACATCACGACGTGCTCTCTAACGATTTCAGAATTGCGAATGCACGCGCCGACCGGGCACAGACAACATTCAAACATTCGATAAAATAAAGAAGAAAAAAGAAGATTCTCGAATGATGGTGTACTATCAAAGATTCTTGGTAGAGGTTATAAATTACTGATTACATTTACTTTTCTTATAAAATAAAACTTATGAAAGAAACATAAACCTGCCTGCGACCTCGTCTGTACAAAATTAAAAGACTTAACAAGTAGCCTGTGTTCTTTCAGACTATGCTCTACATCTGTTCGCAAATATCAAGTTCATTTATTTCAAATGTTTTTGAGAAATTAACTAAAGATACTAGTTTCAGATCCTTCGGGGGTCCTTCTTCAGGGCGAGAAGTCTTCTTCTGGATTAAAGCGTGAGTTGAGACGTCTGTCGGTATGTCTCAAGATAGTTTAAACAATTTAAATTACTTAAAATGGATTGGATTTCCAATCCTTTTAAACTAGATTTTGACTATTACTCTATCCACGCGGGATTATAAAAAAAATGAGGTTTATGTTCATCTGTATCAAATTTAGGCATGTAAAGTTTTCGAGATAACATCCATCCATCCAAACTTTTATAATATTAGTAATATTTGTTACTGTTCAGATTTATTATTTTAAGACATCAAAATAGGATTGTGTTTTTATATTTTCAGTAGGGAGTTGGAAGCACGCTACAATATGTTATTTTATCTGCGAAAGCTTTTAGAGTTCGGACGTTACCTGTTTCTTTAATTTAACGATGGCACGGAGCACGGAGCACGGGGTAAGGGACGCGGGACGCAGGGTACGGGAGCTTCGCTTCAAGCCAGGGTTTGTGGTTTGAAATAAAACAATTGACTGTCTACGTTTTATTCATGTTGCTCTTACATTTGATTTAACTCGTTTTTTTTAATTTAATTAAAGAAAGGAATAAGGTTCGTAAAGGTACCTTAGTGTAAACTTAGCATGAGAAATTAATAACGGCGGCTTAAGTGACTCTGAGTTATGGAATTAAACATACGACAGAGCGGCGACGACTAAAGGACATCTATAATTTATTCAAAGATTTTTCTAACTGAATTAAAACATTTTTCATAAAAATTAACCTCAAAATGAAATTTATTTGCACACTCTAAAAACATGACTTGTATCTTGCAATGGTTTATTTGAAACAGACTGAAGTCGGAACCACATTTTACAGCTATCTGGTGTAGTGAGTGAACGCTTGCATTTATTACCGTGAATACCGTGAAGTGAATATTGTGCCGTTTTCTATTTTTTAAAGACCAATTTTAATCAGACTTTAACGTTTTTAAAGTAATTTACAACAGTTAATCTAATAATATTAGATTCAATAAATTAAAAACAAAGAAAAAAACAATTACAGAAACAAAAATCAGAGAAGATAAAAATTAAAACCAAAATAATGTCTATGTTACATCACATTTAACATGAATTTCAATTCTCCGACGTTGGTTTGAATGTTATGCTTGAAATTTGAATGTAAGTCTCATAAAATTCATGTTATAATTTACTTTACTTAATATCTAGCGTTACTGAAATTGTTAAGAACATACTCAGACTTACAATTTACAAGATTAATTCAATGCTTGTACAATTTGAATGTGAACTCAAAGTGGCACTCAGAGTGTCCAATAAAATATAATACTTATAAAAAAATATTAACAACAATATTAATTTAAATGACTATTCCTAAAAAATAAAATAAGCAAAAGGTATAGCTAAAGTATAAAAAAACTCGTGACTGGCAAGAAAACTTTTTTTTTCTATTCCTAGATGGCAGCACATGCTATTATAATGTTTGCAAACAATCTTAAAGCTACACGTTATGTACATTTTAATAATTTGAAGGTTAAAATGTAAGTGCCTTGTTTATTTTTAAGTGAAGCCACTTTTTCCTTTCCGGCGCAAATTGCGCGGTATTTTTCCAGTTGGATTTGCGTACATTATTCATTGAGACCGCGTCGAGCGCCCGAGCCGCCGGTCATTTGCATGTTGTCTCGTACATTCAGACGTCGACTGTAAGTAATAAATATTTTGATGTTCTAACAAGTGAAAACGTAGAAGTCGTTTTGTAGGAAAATCTGATAGATACTTTTTGTATTAATTAGAAAAAAAATGAATAATCCTATCATATCCAAGGTTTGGTTACGTCAGTCATAAATTGGTATGCAGAGTATGAAGCATTATTTATACCGAAAATTTTTCGTTGAATTAAAAAAAACATTTTGGGGTTTAAAAAATGTTTATTTCTTTTAGCATTTAATATAATAAGTTTATTCTTTAGCGAACAAATTTAAGTGGAAAAGTTGTAGAAACACATCATCAAGGGTAAAAACTTTTTCAATTTGTTCGAACGTGACTGTTTATTATATTTATATTATAAAGTCTGAAGCATTAAACCAAAATAAGGTAAACATTAGCTAAATATTGGAAATAAAAGTTGATTTAAAAAGAGAGACTTCGGAAAAAATATTAATTTTAAAAGCAAAGACTTAGGTTTAATCTTTTTTATTACCTTCATTTATCAAATAAAGTATTAAAAAGCATAAAGCAAGTGGAAAAAAAATTTTTTTTTGAGGGCAAGGGGGGGCTTTTTTTAGGATTTCACTTGAAATTTGAAAAGTTACTATACATTATAAATTCATATTTATCGTATAAAAAATCCCTAAACCTTTATTGAATTGACTTAAAAGTTATCGTATCGATATTCGGATTTAGGTATTTTTTTTTAAATTATATTAAAAATAAAATTTTAATTTCCGTGCACTCTGCAGTGAGAGACGTCGTTAAAGAGAAACGTCTCGTAAAAATTAACTCACGACAAGTTTTAATTAAGCGAAAGCTTTTTTGTGGCCCCCGTTAACGTTTAGAATACGTTGGCTTCCCTTAATTACTTTTAAGGTTAACTCCCGGATTTACTTTAGAAAAAATCTTAAAGCATCATGTATTTATTAGATTTAGAATTCAACCTAGAGTAGAAAATGTGGAATTTATTCACAAATAATAAAGTACAAATTTTTGATCAAGCGTATCTGAACAACGGAAGAAAAAAATTTTTTTGTTTTTTTTTTAATGCTTTCATTAGAGTTGAGATTAAAGAAAATTTAACTTTTAGTTTACGTAAGCGATATTTGAATCAGAAATGAAAGGTGTTAGTTCGTGAGGTCGCAGTAAAAAGAGGGTAATCCTAAAGATTATTTCGTTAAAAGAGTTTTGTCGCGTTCCCTGCAACATGGCTTTAGTGATGTCAGCGCTGTCCAACTCGGTTTACTAGATATTTAATATTGCGTTAAAAGTGCTTTATGTGTAAATAATTACTCGGTAGTAATATAAATATTTAAGCTGCGAGTTATCCTGGATGCAAGAGGCACAGAACCGATCATTACGATCTTTGGGGGATAGGCCCAGCAGTGGGCATCATATGACTGAGTAGATAGATAAATAGAATGTATTGTGTAATAATGTGGTTTGAAACCGAGAAGTCAGAAGAGGGAGCCTAATACGACAGTTTACGGAAAATTTTATTAAGATCATCAACAAAATTTGTAATAGAATGCGACGCCCTTTTCGGGCATGAAGTAGACTGACAAATGTCACATAAACTTTGTCGATGACGTTACGATTTTTTTCTTCCAAAAATTCATACTAGACCCCAGTTACTCTCTGGAGATCCTGGGACAAATCGCATTTCTACTTTTTACGCGACAATTGGAATGTAAGTAGTATATATATATATATATATATATATATTTTTATCGATAAAACAGGTACATCCCATCCCTATTACAAGCGTCGCTATCTCCGGTATGTCTATGATATCATTAAATGAAAACACCAAAGAGTATTTCGAAAAAGGTCGCTTTAAAAAATTTCTATGTAAATGTTCAATGCGGTTGACAGTACGGAGATTTTTTTGTCTAAAGTTTGCCTTTTAACAACATTTATAATATTAAAAATTTATACAGAAACGTATCTCTGTTTTAGAAACCTTTGTATACCAAAAACATTGTTTGGATTTGACGTATTATTCATATTTTATTTAAAATTAATTTAGCATTTAATTGTCGACTTTGAGAACAAAGGATTTTTAGATAACATTTTTTTTTCCTTTTTTAGTTAGTACATTTTTTTTCATTTTAATGATAGTCAAGGCAAAAGAAGAGAGCCCTCTACTATCACATCACGTGAACAAAAGTGTTCACATGATGGGTTGATGGTGGTGGTAGTAAAGTAACACCACCACATGATGGTGGTGGTGTTCACAAGATGACACTTTACTAAGAAACTATTACTCTTTCAGTTTTTATGCTTTGGTATTGTGATTCCAATTAATTTCTAAATATATTAACTATCTATCATAAATATGTCATTAACATTTTAAAAAAAAATTAAAGTTTTAAGAATGTTTGCTGTTTCTAACGCCATCTATTAGAAAATTTAAAACTAATACAAAGTGTTTAATAACTTTTATAATGATCAAATTGACGTTTTATATATTATATATGACAAGGCAGAAAATTCAAGCCCTTATATCAAAATATTTTTACTAGAACTGATTATAAAATAACAAACCTCAAATACCAGTAGAAAAAATTTTGAGATCTCCATTTCGTGCCATTACATAATCTTGTAAAAATCAAATATAATCCTAAAGAGATAAATAAAACTATAAATAAAGTAAGAGACAGGTCATAGCTACTATAAGTTATAGAGCGAACACATCCCAGTCGGTCCAACATAAACGTGATTTATGAAGGCCAACGGAATATCATTCGATTTAATACCTTTATTATTAAAAGTATTTTTGTTACCATATGGGGACAGGATTCAACAATCATGATTTAATTTCATGACAAATTTGCTTTTGCACTAGACTTCTTCCACGCGAAATTAATAAAATAGTAAGTAGCCAAGCGCTCTTCCAGGGTATGCTCTACATCTGTGACATATTTTATCCAGATCCGGTAATCCGTTTTGTTGTTGTTAATATGTAACAAACATCCATCAATCCATCGCATTGCCTTAGCATTTCTGTTTCTTTTTAACATTTCCTTTATTCGTTACAATAAAATTCTTAGAGACGGCGCACAACTTTGACTAAACTGTTGCCTATTGTTATACGATTGTCGATTGTTTCGCAGCCAATTCAACTGTTTAGTTGCACAACTAAAAATCAAGTAGTGTGACTTCCATATAAGCTCATAGGAATCACTCTGAGATTAAACAGTTGTGCGATAGTTTGGTTTCAGGTGTGCGCACGCTCTTACTATTCACTGTCTTCGTTTAACAAATCGCGTGTTCGTACAATTTAAAGTTCGAATCACAATAATTTTCCCGCCAAAACAATGCCAGAATCAAGGCGTTATCGTTGTAGGACGTCTCGTGCAATAAAAGTAAAACTTCTTTGAATACTGTACTTTGAAAATTGTTGAAGTTAAAACTATTTGTGTGTCTATGCCACTGATCTGTGTAAATGGATAGGCGATTGCTTAGAAATTTTAGCTTTTGCATCGTTTTACTTAAACGCCAGTTTTAATATTACTGATTGTTAACTCTATCTCTAGTTTTCAGTGTTATAAATTTTCTTCTAATTTTGCATTGCTCACAGGCTGAATTAAAATCATTATTATTTAAAAGTATATGTCCTGGGCCTGTCCCACTACTGGCTGATAGAGGCTCAAATAGCTTATAAATGACGTCACTGTTAGACAGAGTACTAAAACCCGATACTTTATCACAGATTTTAAAATTGAATTATTATCTAACAATTTACAAGTATTGTGGGATAGGCCCTAAGTATATATTTTTGAAATCAAAATGCTTAACCAATTTTGCCTTTCATATTCACCCTCACATTTTAAAGTCAGTCATAAATATGTAACAGGACTATTTATATACCTTTCGTAACACCCCATTTTTTTTGTTATAACATAACGTGGCAAACGAGCAAGCGGTCTCCTGATTCCACCGAAATGGAAAGCGACCGCTGCCCATAAACATCCGCAATTGCAGATGCATTGCTTACCCTTAATTGACGGAGGAGGAGACTCACATAGAAAGGACATTTCCCCTTCCTAAGCGTCTCCTCCACCGTTAAATCCTCTTTTCCTTCCCATCCTTTCCTCTTAAGAAAAGGGACTAAAATTAGGTCTCCGGCACCACACTCATCAGACGAAACACGGAATTGCTTCCACTTCACGCCTGTCTTCTGTGTGGTATTACACCGGGCGTCCCGGTCCTGCAGTGCTTAGATGTTAAAGCGGGCTCTACCACTGTTAAATAAAAAAACAAAAGAGCAACTCAAACATGTTAAAAATAAAACACACAGCAACAATATAAGGGCGAGCCCTTCCAATATTTAACTTGTTTCAAATTAGCATAACAGTGTGCAAAAGTTTTTGCATAACAAATAACCGATATACCAGCTCTGGCAATATCTCCTCTCTTATTACGTATCGCGTACTCGTATATTGGAAATTGTTAATGATGTGTGTCTTTAACAACTTCTATATCTCTTTATTTGATCAAACAGGAAGTTATAAGATGCCTTATTGAAAAACAAAAGGAAAAGTATACTTTGAGTTTTTATATGAAACTCATATTAAATGTTACATCGTAATATCTCTTGAAAGATAGGCATAACAAAAAACAATATGGATCTGTCCCACCAATGGCTGATAGAGGCTCAGGTAGCTTAAAAACGTCACTGCCAGATAAGGTAAGAAAATTCGATACTTCCATCACATATTTTTCACGTTGGATTATCAGACAATATACAATTTGGTGGGACAGGCTCTCAGTAATGTGTCCTGGACTATGTGTCAAATTTTATCGATATCCTGAGTCGTTCTAAAATACCTTCAAACAAACATTCAAATATCCGCATTTATACTATGAGAGCGTGCGTACACCTGAAACTAAACTATCGCTTCACAGTTGTGCGACAGTTTATTCAAAGGTGTGCGCCCGCTCTTAGTAAGATAAGACGATTATATAGCCAGACCGATAAGGTCGCCCGCGATTTCGCTAACACTCAATTTAAAAAACGTAGTTAATAACATTCCCGTGTATATCAGCTACCTTCACGTCAAAGTATCGTCAACATTGGTCCAGTCGTTCTAAAGATAAGGGCAGATAGACAAACAACCATACAGACGTTATTTTTTGTTTTTTCGTTATCAGCAACGCAAAAAAAATCTTAATATTACAAACAGACACTCCAATATTTTATACAGAGATAAAAATATCATTATAATATTTTAGCATTAAAAAAACTTATATAAGTAAATTTGAAAAATCTTTCAAACATACTTTTAGCAAAAGTTTTAGATCGAATGTTGTTTTAACTACTCTACAGTTTTTATAACTAGCCCGTTTTATTCATTTAGTTGAAACTTTGTGTAGGCGATATCGGCCAATTTTAATGTTAAAGTAATTTCCGGAAGCCGGTGCAACGCTCACGTACAAAGTAAATGCAGGATAATGTTGCGCATAACTTAAGTTACAACTTCGACTTTATTTTACATAGTAGCTAAGAATAATTTCTAAGAGATATGTTTTGCAATTAAATAAGGAATCTTAAATATAAATTAACAAGGTGTTCCCGTGAGACTTCGTTCGCATGAAATTATGAAAATTTTATTTTTTTGTTTACATTTGTCAAATTATCAATTACAAATGTGAAAATGACATCACATGATGACAACCTTTCTTCCTTGATGTTGGCAGCAACTTATAGCCTCTTTCGCATATTAGGGTTTTAATCCAAAATATTTACCCCCTAAGATTAAAGGCGTTAAAATATATAGCCTAAAGCGTGACGCAAGTGTAGGGCTTTTTATTTAAAAAAGTATTATTCAAAAATATGTTGTGATCGCTGAGATCTTACGCCACTAAGAAGTGTGTGTTTACGCTTTATTATAATAGTATAGATTAACAGTGTAATTTTCAAAATTAATCGAATAAACAAATTCATAGAGAAAAAAACTAGATGGCGTTGTCGTCACTTTATAAATACTGGCAATTGACATTAAGTTCGATGGAATAGCTAACACCCTCAACAGTGATCACGTCTATTCTTAAATCATTGTTTTCTAGTATTATTTAACTTCCTTTCTTTATCCTAAATAGATATAATTTATCAGTAACGTCGCGTGCAATTGATTGAAATAGTTTCCCGGTCAGTAGGTCGGGCGTATCGAAGAAGAAACGACGTTGAAATCAGTCTATAAATCGGTCTTAGAAGGAAATTACCGACAAATTGCTTATTGACATTATGTCGTGTGGAAGTTGAACGCTCCTCTTCCGTTAGACGTAGCTAGTTATAGTTAACGACACAATTCTATCTTACTAGTATTATAAACTAGCTTTCGGACGCAACTCCGTCCGCGTGGTATTAAAAAAAAACAAAACCATATAGCCTGTGTTCTTCCAGACTATCCTCAACATCTATGCCAAATTTTATTGAGATCCGTTCTGCAGTTTAGGCTATAAACTCTAACAAACATCTATCCATCCAACCATCCATCCATCTAAACTTTCACATTTATAATGGTATGATGCGAAAGTATAGAAGGATGGATGTAAGAGTTTGTAGCCTAAACGGCTGTACGGAACTCGATGAAATTTGGCATAGATGTAAAGGACAGTCTGGAAGGACACATAAGCCCTTTGTATTTTTTAATTCTATACGGACAGAGTCGCGGGCTAAAGCTAGTACAGAATGTTATTTATAATACAAGTAATAAAACAATTTAATCTCTTTACCCTTCCCATTTCCATGACGGAGAAGAAAGGTCGTCTTTCAGTGCCCTACTCCGTCAAATAAAGATACACAATGCATCTTCAATTGCGAAGTCCTATGGGTATTAGTTGCTTCATTATTCCGGCATGGAGATGGCCACTTGCTCGTTTAAACCTTATGTTAAAATATACCTAGACAATAAAAAAATGCATAAAAAATGCACAAAATACACTGCTAACTATTCCAAATATAGAAGAAAGCGTGCTTTTTCAAAATATGTAAATAAATCAAATCGTCTGTTATCTAATGAAATGATTACAAATTCGCATTCCCGAGAGACCGCAGAGGGTTTAAAGGGTTGTTTCAAGTTAACATATTGGCTTTCCCACATAGTTCAGAGTTACAGAACAATTTAAACGGTGAATTTAATTTTCTGTAAATACAATGGAAGTTTATAAGAAAATAACAGTTATCTATACTTCTATATTATTATAATAAAGCGTAAACACACACTTTTTTGTTGCCTAAGATGTCAGCAATTACAGCATATTTTTGAATCATTCTCTTTTTAATAAAAAGCCCTATACTTACGTCACGCTTTAGGCTATATATTTTATGCCATTAAACTTAGGGGGTAAATGTTTTAGATAAAAACCCTAATGTGGGAAAGAGACCATAAGTTGCTGCCAACGTCATGTAAGCAAGGTTGCTACGGTTTGTCATCGTTATGTCATTTTGACATTTGCAATTGATAATATGACAAATGTAAACAATAGAATAAAGTTTTCATAATTCTATGCGGATGAAGTCGCACGGGAACAGCTAGTGTTTATATAAATATTAAACCATCTAACAATGTTTCAGTTTGTACTAGGTCATGGTTCACTATGGGATAAGAACGGGCGGACACCTAGGGCTAAAATATCGCACATTGCTGTGCGATTGTCGATTGTTTCGCAGCTAACTCAACTGTTTAGTTGCACAACTAAAAACTCGAGTAGTGTGCTCGTCCATTTAATGTCATTGGAACCAAAGCGAGACTAAACAGTTGTGCGATATTTTAGTCAAAGCGCAGTAAGACCGACGTCTCTTAAATTCATACCACAAACCCAATATAGTTGCGCTATTATCCTAAAAAATGTAGAATTAAATTTGCAATTAATTATACAAGAAAACCGCATTAAAACACTACTACTCAAAACAAATAACAATCGCAAACCGCTATAATAATAAGATATTGATTATGAAAGTGGAGGGCAACATCGGGAAAGCTTTTAATACGAAATGCGCTATCTTTTCGTGTCCGACGAACCGTGCTATCGTTAAATTAGAAGAGCAAAGAACGTTTGAACTCGTAAAAAGGTCTATTCGGTTAAAGCGGTATGCAAATACATAGGTCGGAACAGCGAAAAATTTTGCATGGAAATTTTTCGTAAAAACAATTTTATACCTTTTGTATACGAAATCTTATGTAAGCCGATTTAAAAATACAAAAATATGTGGATATTGCTTTTAGTTTTTATTATAATAGAGTTTGATAATAATAGTAAAAGCGAAGACTTTATTTTAATATCTAAAAACTACAAAATGAATCGGACATTATTACAACTTAGTTCTGACCATGATAATTATAAACATTTATTTCAAGATTGAAATCAACGCCATGTTTGATTACAAAAAAGTAACGAGTAATATTTTTTATTTATTTTGATCGCCTTATAAGTAACTTACAACTGAATACTGAAACGAATCTTAAATACTTCGCTTCGTAAGCGCCGCTTACAATCTGATAGATATCAAAATTAGTAAGAGATTTTTTACTTCAAGCATTAGGCTTATCATTAAGGCGTTGTTACGTGTTTCAGTATTCGTTTCAGTAAGTAAACGGCGTTTCAGTATTCGGCCTTAATATACCAAAATTCCAGTACTTGTTTTCATGTTTTCCTATTACCGGAAATTGGTTGTTTACCTCCGTTCACATTTCGAAACAAAGCTTCAATAATCTGTTAATCTGTGAAAGAGAAACGTGCGAAGGATCCATTTCGGCCACGGTACCGTCGGGTGCACTCGGGTATTATCGGGTACGATCGTTCTATCGAGTTTGTTAATCGTATTTTCTTGTTTTCGTCAACTTTAATATATTCTTTATCCGAAATTAGTTTGGTACGAACTGGTTTTTTCTGGTATTACTCGATTTTTCACTAATTAAAATTTATAGAAATAGCTAATGCATTTAATAACTATGTAAATAACATCAATTGTTTTTTTAAACCGTAAAAATCTACCTTTATCCTATACATTCCACTATTTTTAATGTAAATTATGTTCCATTATACGAAAAAACTGCATAAAAACTGTAAAACTTTTCCAACCGCTCTATTAAATATCTTTTATAAAAACATTACAATTATAAAGTGATTTAGTTCGCTGATATTTTTTTAAACTTCTCCTTAAAGCAAACTATTTTACATACATTTTTGCTCCTTTTGTTAGCTTTGAAAACTTTGTACAAGCACAATATCCGGTAAAATTAAAAAGTAATTACGATAAGCTGGCAACCCTGTGCGCGTACATTTAGCGGTTGAAGCTTTGCATATTTAAATTGTTCGAACTCTTGCAGGATAATTAATTTATTTTAACTTAAGTTATACCCGAGATTACTTACAACTACAATGAATAATCGTGAGAACGTTTTCGTGACATCGACAACATATCGTTTAAGAATTTGTGTAAACCAAAGTCATTTAAAAAATATATAGACGAGGCATAATGAACAAAAGTTCACCGCTACTTTCTATGAATGATTCATGTCATTTGTCAAGTTTAGTGCCACTTCATGGCCTTGTATTGATTTGTAATAAAACATTTCACAAAATTATAAAAAACCCATCTTTTGTTATAAAAAAAACAGATTAAAAATTATTTGATGACATCTATTGGCAATTTACTTGCAATTAATTATATTGATATAGGATGTATAAATAGATGGCATTAGTGAGATTTTGTAAAAAAATCAAATGAAGTCAATTATGCCGCCTCTAAATATTTTAAAATCTCAGATTTTTATCGACGACGTTACGTGTACATTCTCGCAATTATCACACAAATAGGGGGCGCTTCAATCGTCTTTTTAACGCATCTAATGTATGTAGTTCCATATTTTACAACACCATAAGGATGATTTTAAATCTCTGGTCAGTACTTTACGTTTTTTTTTTTAATTTTACATTGTTGACATGATCTTTTTTGTCTACAAAGCAACGCGGGCGCCATTTTTCGGTCATCAAAAATGGATTGTATGATGAAATAAATCTCTGTAGCCGACGCGCCGTAATTTATTTGATCCAGCGAAATATCACGAGAGCATTGCGCCGGCTGAAAGCTGACGTTTGCGTAAAATATTCATAAATTGTTTGCTTACGATTTGAGCCTACAAAAATATGTGTGCAATGACGTCACGAGGTTAAATCGTCATTTTAAAGCAAAGAGATTCAAAAAATATAGAGTAGGCATAGTTGACACTTCACTTGAAACGTTTTTCGACTAATCTCACTAGCGCTAACTGGTGTCCGATAGTAAAAATCAAAAACAAACATTGCAACACTGAGAAGCGTCTTGGCGTGTCAAATTTCAAATTAAGATATTACCATACAAAGAAGTTACCAGTGAAGAAAATGCTGTTTCCTATGTCTAATCTATGTATTTCTCGATTTTATTTGTTTTATACGTGTACCATATAATTATTTTTAGTTAAAGGACTAATATTATTAACTAAGTAGCCTATGTCATCTTTCAGACTATGTTCTACACCTATGATTTCCTCGATATCCTTAGGCTATTTTGAAATATGCATAAAAACATGCATTCATTCAAGCTTTCGTATTTATAAATATGATAGTATGAAAATGTCTTTACCTTGTTTTAATTTGTTTTTAAAGACAGCTTTTATTTAACTAATCTGAGTTCTTCCTAAACTAACCCCTCAGATCGTTTACAAAAAAAATCTATACAAATACAAAGAAACTAAAGTAATTCAATCTAACAAGTTTGAAAGTTCTTTATATGAATAATAAATATAAATTCCTTAATGTCGGTAAGATAGGAATTCGTTTCCAATACAGCGGCCATAAAGTTCTCGAAAGTTCTCGAAGAAAATAGTTTAAAACTTGTAAATTCGAATGGGAAATTGATTTCGATCAATTTCAAATTATTAATTCTTCTTGATCAAACTTTATGAAGTGTCTTTGCCCTTTTACAGGTGTAGAAACTGCTATCTCGTTTTCTTCATAAAGAGTAAGAGGGATGGAAATATTTTTGTACTGTCGCGGAAATTCACTGTGTTTCATTTACACAAAAATTGAAGGAAAAAGGAATTGAACATTTAACTAGACAAAATCTGCCTCTTCTTACAATTAATAGTACTTAATTATTAATACTTAATATTGGTACTTAATAGTACTTAATTAGCCGTATACTGCAGATTTACCTAAGCTATTGGTTATTGTTCCGTTCAGTGAAACGTTCAAAAGACTATTCTTTAAGTTGTAACATCGCCAAATTCTCCAATTGTACATATATTTCGTCATTAGACAACCGTAAATAAAATCTTTAAGATGCCCAGAATAAACTTCGTAGATACTTAAGCAATTTTTTTATTTTGTATCTATTCACACGCTCACTGCGTAACAGGCCGATATCGACCTGACGCGGTAATTAAGTTGATGCCGACGAAGAAAACTATGTCCCTTACATTCAATATAATGTATACATTAAATTATGTTTCCACAAAGTTATTGCAATTTAATAAAACCTAGTGCTGGTGGGTCTAGAAAGACCTGCTACGCACTTACGGATATATCATTCGGGGCGCATTTTGGCCCGCCGCCGCACCAGATGAAGAATTATGATTTTACTTGCCGCAGGAAACATGTTTACAGTTATGACTTACTAGCTTTCGCCCGCGACTCCGTCAGCGTAGAATTAAAAAAAAAGCAAAAGTGAGAAGCCTATGTGTTCTTCCAGACTATCCTCTAATGCCAAATTACATCGAGATCCGTTCAGCCGTTTAGACTACAAATTTTAACAAACATCCATCCACCCATCCATACATCCATCCATCCATCTAAACTTTGGCATTTACAATATCAGAAGAAAAAGATAGCTATAATTTTTGACTTCAATTGTCACATTACGTCTTTTGACCAAACACTCTCATCCATCTTTCAATTCCACTCTAAATTGATAACGCATAAATCTGGACGAAATTTATTAAGGGCGTTACCTTTACTGTTATTGTTATGTAAATCAGCCGTCCTTCGCCCAAGTGCCGGTCAATTATGTCCTCGGGTAATATAGGTCCGGTTAAATCTCATAAATAGTAATAGTTTCCGAAATTACGCACTAAAATGTAATTTTAGCGACCATTCGTAAATCTAGAGATAAAAAAAATATACAGACGAGGCAGTTAATCCAATTTATTCACCGGTACTATTTTAGTTGTCAAGTTTAGTGTCATCCCGTGTCTTTGTATTGACATGTAAAACATTTTACAAAATTAAAATAAGCTCCATTTCTTTTGTTACAAAGTAAAATATAAAAATCAAAATGTTATTTAATGACACCTATTGGTAAATACAATTAATTGACATGTAGTTTTCAAGATCTATGAAAACATATCGTAAGTGAGACTATGTGAAAAATGTTTCAAGTAAAATGTCTATGCCTACTCTGTATATCTTTAAATCTCTTTGTATAAAACTTTAGTGTAAAAAAATAGTTAACATGAAAATGCCAGACATGTGTCGCGTTGTATTGCACAGGTTATATTTTCATTTCACAAATCGTAAACAGGCTGATATAATGCCTAAAGTTTTAAAAAAGTGCTCTCTCGTATAAATTGTCTTGTCTATAATTACTTAATCTATACATGTAATAAAATCGGTGTGTCTGTTTGTAATATGAAAAGAAAAATACCCGATTTCGATAACAGATTTGCGTTGCTGTTAACGAAAATCGCATTTAAACATTTATTGTCTGTCTGTCTGTCCGCAAGCCGTGTTTGTTTCGGGTAATCTCCGAAACGGCTGGGCGGATTTCGACCGGGCTTTCACTGAAGTCGAAGTCGCGGACAACAACTAGTCTTATTACATTTACTAGAGACTTCCTTAAGAAAGGAGTTACCTTATTAAGAAAGGAAGAGGCAGTGTTACCAAACCCTCAAATCTGCACCTCTAATTTAGATGAGTTTTACCTCGTGCATTAAAAAATAATATTCTACGTAAGTTTTTTACTTCATTTTCCTGTTATCCGGGAACGTTGCAAATAAAAAATGTCATGAGCTGGTCAGCTTGTAATCCTATAAACCTCGGAAACATGGACACATATTGCTCGTTTTCTTTAATCCAATGGAGTGTAAGCGAAAAGCCCTCTGATGTTAGTAGCTGAAATTTATCTTATAATTCCCATATTATGGTATTAAAATGTTATACTTCTTGCTATCCTTACTAAACTATCGCATAACTGTTTAGTCTCGCTTGCCTATGAGCATATATGGAAGTGCGCATACTCGATTTTTAGTTGTGCAACTAAGCAGTTGAATTGGCTGCCAAACAATCGACAATCGCACAACAGTCCCTTACTATTGAAATAGTAATAAAGTATCTGTCTAAGTTTTTTATAATAAAGCCCTTGATATATTTTATGAGCTGTCGTCTGCAAACTTCGTTAGTGCAAATTTGGACCGCCCCTTGACAGCGCGGATTTAAAAAAAAGTAGCCCATAACATGCCGTCTATATTAGCTACTCTTCAGTGAAAGTCCCGTCCAAATCGGTGCAGCCGTTTCGGAGATTACCCGGAACAAACTCGGCTTGCGGACAGACAGACAGATAGACACTTTTTTTTTTAAATGTGATTTTCTTACCAGCAACACAATCACCATCTTCCCGAAATCGGGAATTTTTCTTTTGATGTTACAAACAGACACTCCAATTTTATATATAGATAGGAGATAGATGCCTTAATTGAGGTATATCTTTTATTAACAGCAAAGGATTATAATGGTATATATCTTGTGGCATGGGTAATTCATTTATACGCATCCGGGGTAGCGCGGCGTAAATCAAGCTAAGTGATATAAACGATGGCCGAATAGGGCTGCCACCGAACCACGCACGGTCAATGTTAAATTTAATTTCATTAAAAAAAATAATTACAAATACTTATTGATCGTATAGCGAAATTGTGCCTAATCAATTCCTTAGTGGGTAGGGAATTTAATTCTTTGACAATGTCCACTCCACTAAAGACATACAACTAATGTAACCTATAGACAGGACAACACAAACCAAACTGTATAACGCCGGCATGTGAAGAGCTATATCCATGGTTGGTATATCTTACGTCCGTTCTATTGTTTTATTAGAATCTCTACATAAAATCGTTTGGCTCCTGTGGTTTACAAAATGATTATTATTGTAAGCAATTAAATATCTGACATATTAAAATATTACCTTGTCTATCTTATTGCAAATATCTAAGGGCAGACACTTTTAGAGCGGGCGCACATCTTTGACCCAACTATCGCACAACGTTGTGCGATTGTCGATTGTTTTGCAGCCAATTCAACTGTTTAGTTGCACAACTAAAATCGAGTACGCACCTCCATACAAGCTCAAAGGAAACAAAGAAAAACTAAACAGTTGTGCGATAGTTTAGTCCAAGGCGCGCTCTTAGTGTCATGTAATGGTTGTAGCTTGTTTGTTAACTTCTACTTAACAAAAAGTTATAATAAAAAAGGTCATGTTATTGACAAAACTCACTTAAAATCGCTTCATTAGTACGAAATTTTGAAATGAATGAATCATTCGAAGAACCTCTATATTTGGACACAAACAGTCTTTGTTATAGCAGACATGTTTGTCAGCATAAGATATATCATTCCAAAACACTTCGGAGAAATTCTCGATATTTACACAATATTTTTCTTGAAGACAAATTTAGACATCAAAATTAACATAACATGTACCATTTAGAAGTAACGAAAATAATAATTTAAAAAAATTAAGATGAAATGGAATTCGTCTTTGGAAAGATTTCGGAACATTCTGTGTACCTAGATTGCGCGACGATTTTTTCCGTAGTCGAATGAAATTAAAAATGTAATATGGCTCATAGAAATATCCACTAGTGCAAACCAGTTCTAAGGCTCATCGTAAACAAGAGAATTTAAATCGTTGAAAATAAGTATCCTTACACAAGAATCACACAAATCCGTACACGATGTTGAATCGTCGACGCGAGTTGTTCGGCCAGTATAGTCACAGCGACACGGCCGACGCATATTTACTTTCAAATGTACAGATTTACTCCGCCTTTAAAACCGCAGCGACTTCTATCAAGCAAGCGACTGTCTGTAGCAAAGACAGATAGAATTGACGACGCTTGCTGTTGTACACCAATGACATTTGCGTAGTTTAGCGACTAAATTCAGCAAGTTTATATCATTGTATACAAGAGGCCTCAAGTTCGAGTGCCTTTAAAATGTGTTCCGCCGGGGTCGTGCTCTAAGCCCACTAATCCCCCTACTTGCTTAGTAGACGCGTAAACAGATTGGCTTGTAATCAGCCTCGAGCACACACTATTATGTAAATTAGGCTGGCCGGCAGTTTAACGTCAAAACGTTACCAAGCTTGGCTTTTGCTTAAAATCCATCTAACATAGTATACATACAACTGGAATTAGTTTTAAAACTAGTTTAAATATAGCTGTAAATAACATTCAGTTTTAACTGAACGGTCAAACTGTTAAGTTAAAACTGTACATATGTAGGCAAAATTTTAACTGTCAGTCGATCAGTATAGTTAAGCGCCAATAGCCTAATGGTTTGGGAAGGACTACCAACATTGCGGTCAAGAGTTCGAATCCCTCTATTCGACTATTGTGTGTGTATCGTAAAGGAAATATTTGTGATGTAACATAAAACTACTTGCATAAAAAAAGTTATAAACTGTGAAAATAAACCTGTGTGTAGGTAAATTATTAATTATTTCAATCCTTCAGTTCTAACTGACAGTTTTAATACATACTCGTACATACAGACAAAAATATACCAAGTATCTTATCTACAACTTAGTTCAACGTTTCCTTTGAGCATACATCGAGCGACCAATATTGACCGCATATCCTCCCCTTCAAACCCCCGTACCCCTTCGCCCGTATTTACTAGACCTCGTATTTACACGAACAGGATCCTTTCTAAACTTCAAAAGATTGTATTAATCTTACCAATGATAACATTTCACAGTTACAAAATCTATATCTATACTATTATAATAAAGCGTAAACACACATTTCTTTGTTGCCTAATATGTCAGCTATTACAGCATATTTTTTAAAAATTCTTTCTTTGATAAAAAGTTCTACACTGTCGTCACGCTTTAGGCTATATGTTTTAACGCTATTAAACTTAGGGGTAAATATTTTACATAATATCCTAATGAGGGAAAGAGACCATAAGTTGCTGCCAACATCAAAAAAGCAAAATTGCCATAGTAAGGTAATTAGTATTTTGACATTTGCAAATGATTATTTGACAAATGTAAACAATAAAATAACCTTTTTATAAGTTTATGCGAATGAAGTCGCAGGGTAACAGCTAGTTATAAATAAAGCGTAAACACACACTTCTTTGTTGCCTAAGATGTCAGCAATTACAGCATATTTTTGAATAATTTTTTTTTTAATAAAAAGCCTTACACTTACGGCACGCTTTAGGTTATATATTGTTACGTCATTAAACTTAGGGAGTAAATATTTTGGATAAAAACCCTAATGTGGGAAAGAGACTATAAGTTGCTGCCAACATCAAGGAAGCAAGGTTGTCATCATGTCATACCATTTTGACATTTGTAATTGATAATTTGACAAACGTAAACAATAAAATAAAATTTTCATAACTTCATGCGGATGAAGTCGCATGAGAACAGCTAGTAGTAAATAAAATATCTCGCAATCGGTTTCAATTGTTTAGAGACGAATAAAAATATAGTCTTTGCATTTATCCTCTTTTAAAAGATAGGGACGACGTTATTTTTGTGCATGTGTCGATTTTCACAGTTATATTGAGTTTGAGAAAAATATACTGCAAATAAAACTGCTGAGAACATTTTGATGTTAACGAAAATAAGGAATTTCATCTCTTAGTACAATAATATAATAAACGCTATTAATTTTCGCGAAATTCGTAAATGCATAAACTGTAAAAAATACAAATTTGGTCTATTTATTTGATTGAATTTTTATTTAAAGTTAATAAATATAATTCAGTAAAAAGTATAACGAATTTTTTCGGAAGAAAAATGTATAATAGGGAGCGTGAAACTCGATTGGAAACCTTGAAGGGGATTTAACTTAGATCAAAGAAAACAAGGATATCGTAACATTGGAATCGTTAAAGAAAATTATGTAATCGATAACTTCACCGAAGATAAATCAAAGGAATTTAATTTGAGCAAAGAAATATAAACAATTTTATACAGCATTCAATACATAATCTTTTATAGTATATAGTCTTTTTTCGACTCTGTTCTACATCTGTCCGAAAATTCATCAAGAGCATAGTCGTTTTTGAGATACACACAAACACTCATACATAACACTTAAAAATGCGAAGGTTTAAATATTATTAGTGTTTATATTATTTAAACTTTCGTGAGACATATAATTAATTATTTACGACTTACTCACGTACTTTCTTTTTCCGGTGACTTTATTAGTGTTAATTATTCGTAGTTTTAATTATTTTAGTTATTAGTAAATAGTAAGATTTAGAAGTATATCTAAATCGATAATTTCATATTCTTTAAAAATACTTTAGACTAACTGTTGCTCGCGAATTCGCCCGCGTGAAATTAACAAATATAGCCTATGTTACTCACAGATAAATTACCTTTCTAACGGTGAAAGAATTTTTAAAATTGGCCCAGTAGTTAGTTAGTTTTTGAGTTATTTCAATACATACAAAAAACACAAATCTTTCCTCTTTATTATATTAGTATAGACAACCTATAGTGTGTCTAAATAATTCAGATTAGTTTGACGATTCATTTCAAATGTAGTAGGGATGGGTTGTGTAAAATCAGTCATGAATCTTATCGATTTTCGATTTTTATTCTTATAGAAGTTGGAATCGATAGATTTAAAGTTATAACTTATGAAATAAAAAATCAATGTTTTCTCAAATTAATAATAACCATAACAAATAATGAAAGTAAAAAAAATGTTTATTACTACTACAGCCGTACGTAATCGAATTGGATTTCGCTATTATTTCTGTCATCGCTAAATTCTCTACACTATAATCAATACTTGAACAATCAATGTGTGTGTATGTATGTAATTAGTACGGCTGGTTACCGTAATAATTACATATGTTACTTGAGTGCGAAGGAGCCAACTGAAAATCAGCGCAGGATCGGCTTAGTCCGTCCTGCATACACCGAGCTGGCTACCTTTTGCCACGATTGTGTTTTCTTTAGAATAAGTCCTTTTATGTAATTTCTTTTTCATGGCAATAAATACATATTCATTCATTTAATCATGAAATATTAAATTAATATACTGTCTTCCAATATCCTCTATGACAAATTTTATCCAATTGTAATAAAACGAGCTTACACGTGAATAGACATTTGAGAAACATTTTTCAAAGATAACTTATCTGTTCGCCGTAAATATAACAAAGGAGATTGGTTTCTTTTATCATTCCAATTGCTCGGTTAAGTTGTACTTAACGAGTTTTCCGAGAAAGCACTTACATGGTTTTTTTATTAAACAAAATCACACAAAGACTCAAATTGAAAGACAATAAAGCGGATAGTAAAGAGAATTTATTATGTAATTGTTGAAAATATGTTAAAAATGGTTTTATTTGATTTTCCTAACGAAGAGCTCTAACTAAATTAAAGGTAACAAGGCTTTGGTCGACCAAGCTGATCCAGATATCTTTAAAAATAACGTGAGATATGTGCAGATTGTATCACGATGGTTACTTCACTATAAAAAAGGATATATACATATGAAATTCGAAAATCAAAAAACATCTATACATGGCTGGGATACAGACACTGTCGATACAGTTTTCCCCTGTACTTTTAGAGCTTGTGCACACCTGAAACTAAACTATCGCACAACTGTTTAGTACCGCTTTGTTCCCTATGAGCGTAGGTGCGCACACTATTCTATTTTAATTTTGCTACTAAACAGTTGAATTAGCTGCGAAACAATCGACAATCGCACAACAGTTGGGTGATAGTTTACTCAAAAGTGTGCTGCCCGCTCTTTATTGCTAGGCAATTGACAGATCGATTTTATTAATGTGAAAAATCTTCGAGCGTCGGTAGCTCAGTGGTTTAAGCACTTGACTTGTAATCTACAAGTCTTGGGTTCGAATCCCGCCATGTACCATTGTGATTTTCGATTTTTCGAATTTTCATATGTACATAATTTACCCGACGTTCTTAAGGTGAAGGAAAACATCGTGATGCACATATCGGCGAAGAAATTCAAATATATGTGTGAAGTCGACCAACCCGCACTGGGCCAGCGTTGTTGACTATGGCCTAATCACCCTAATTTAGGGTAGGCTCCGAGCCCCTCGGTGGGGACGTATAGTGAGCTGGTGATGATAATGAAAAATCTTATGGTGATTATTAAATAATTCAAGTAAAGTATAAAACAAGCTTATAGATAAACTTCCGTCTTACGAAGCGAATCATGACTTGGCTGTTTACTGAACGCCCGTATTTACCTACATCCAGATTGCGAGCAACTTTTGCACAACTTCTATCTGTGGATATAGTGATGGCGGAACTGAAAGTCGAACTCCTGATATACGTACAGATTCAATACGTATATAAAATTTTATATCAACGTAGACTGGCAGAACTTTGCTGTAGATTTCTTGCTAAAACGGCGAGTTTAAATAACAATTTTACCCTCCAACAAGGAATCTTCGTAACTGCACTTTTCAAACATTATGATTACGTTTACCTGGACTAAATAAATGTTTTAATATAACCCTTTCCTGCAAGTTTGTCCGCGCGGCATTTAAAAAACTTATCAAGTAGCGTGTGTTCTACATTTTTGCCAAAATGTATTCAAATCCGTTAAGCCGGTTTGAAGATAAACCCATCCAAAATTTCTCATTTATTTTACTACTCGCTTTCGCCCGCGACTCCGTTCTCGTGGAATTAAAAAAAAAAACAAAAGTGAGTAGCCTATATGTTCTTCCAGACTATCCTCTGCATCCATACCAAATTTCATCGACATCCGTTTATCCTTTGAGGCTACAAACTCTAACAAACATCCATCCATTTATCTATTCTTTCGCAATTATAATATTAGTATTAAGCATGAATGTAATCTGTTTAAAAATTGAAAATAGCGCCATCTAGTGTACCTTAATTATAAAATATTTCCAGCTCAATACCTAAGTATGGTTTTAAACACAATTTTGGCTAAAATAATATTCTTTGAAATGCAAACAAGCGTTTGCTATTGGTTTATTACAATGGCTTCGCCTATTTACGAGTCGACCGCAGTTCAGTCAGTCAGCTATCAAATAAAAGGCAATTAAAAGTCGGCAAATTGAATGGTAACTATGAATATAGGACGATGCCTCAAAAGTTAATTTTAGCACAGTTTAATATTGAAATGTGGTTAATGTGTTCAAAAGTCGACAACGGTTAAAAAAGAACAATTTCATTTATCAACTAACTCTGAACAAAAATATTGTTGACTAGCTGTTGCTCGCGACTTCGTCCCCGTGGGATAAAATAATAAAAAAACATAGCCTGTATTACTAACTAATAACGTAGCTTTTTTATGGTGAAAGATTTTTTAAAATCGGCTCAGTAGATATTGATTTATTTCAACACGTACAAAAATATAAAAATAGAAGTCTTTCCTCTTTGTAACATTAGTGAAAAAATAAATATATAATTCATTAAAAAAAAAAAAAAAAAACAAAAATAGTATATTTCAAAAAGAAAACATCTAATTTACTTTAACTTTCCGCAACAGAAAGCATAACACGAAAATTTTCAAAAAAGGACTCGTCAAAAAAATTTATCAGGCGTAAAGTACACTAATAAACATACTTTGTCGAAACAATTAAATATCTTCACAGATTAAGTGACCCACCTAAATATTCAAAGTCCCAAACTGCATTAAATAAAGCGATATTCAAAACATCAAAATTTCTTTACACCAATCAACGTAAATCTCGCAACGGATTTAACAAACAAAATGTATCAAAAAGGGTGAACGTTCCGTATACTTCGAGAAGGATCTCATTAGGCGGACTTGAATTAATAAAGTTAAGCCGTTAGTCCGTCAAACGTTAAAAAAAAATATTTACACAAATCCGCCGGAATACTAAGCACGCACCGAGGAGAAATTCTGAAGCTTTATCTACGTTTCATTATGGGTTCGAGTAATTTGCCAAGTATAATATGTCTATTGGGAGCTTTTATTATGTCATAGAGCTTTTAATGGGCATTGAGAAAGTGATTAGTCTAATGCATTATGTTGTTGAACTTTTTTGAACTTAGATTACTGTTAGTATGCATAACATTTTGATGTAAAACGCTTACTTAAGCAGTGTCTTACAAAATAACAATTTATTTTAATTGTCTATTAAATTACATTGTTTTTACTCTCTCTCTCTCTCTCTCTCTCTCTCTCTCTCTCTCTCCATCTCTCTCTCTCTCTCTCTCTGTCTTCTATTCCTATGTCCCCAAAGTGGGACAGAGGCCGTCCACAGTACGCCGCCAGCTCACTCTGTTTTGGACTCTGCGTTGTATCTCGGACCATGACAGCCCGATTACCTTCAAGTCGGCGGCCACTGAACGCCGCCAGATTTGTTTAGGGCGGCCACGCTTTCGTGTTCCTTGTAGGATCCACTCCAGGGCCTCCCTGGGAATGTGGCTGGGTTCCCGGCGAAGCGTATGGCCAATCCATAACCACTTGTGTTTAATTAATAAGCTAACTTACGCCCGCGTCTCCGTAATAAATAAAAAAAAACAAAAGTAAGTAACTACGTATATACCAAATTTAAACGAGATCCTTTCAGCCGTTTAGTTTACAAACTCTAACATCCATTAATTTAACTTTCGTGAGATAAAATAAATCAAATGATTATTCGACTTCATACAAAAACAATTAAAATCTAATTATCGTCCACAAAGCCTTGCCAATCCACCGTGTAACCCGCAGCAAAGAGCGGACGGCCATTGTAAACGCCGACCGGTGTAAACTGGTGTATATTGGTTTGCACCGGTTCTGCGTTTGACAGGCAATATGCCTTTGGTTTTACTTTGTCGTGATTCCAATTTCCTCCGGTGATAATGTTTTGTTTATTGACAGTTATAATTTACTAACTGAACTGACAACACGTCTCGATGCAAAAAATGTGATTCTAGAAAAAAAAATTTAATTAGATATTTTAAATTCCGTGTCTTTTCGATCATTGGCGTTTTTTAGCGTTTGTATTTATTGTTGATTTTTATTAATGTATAAAATATTATACTCTCGGAATAATAAAATCATGTTACCGTAGTAGTAGTCCCTTTCACGTAGGAAGTCATGCTAGTATTGGGATAAAAATTCTTCATACTTCATACTTTTTTTTTTATAATACGAGGTGGCAAACGAGCAAACGTGACCTGAATCCACCGAAATGGAAAGCGACCGCTGCCCATAAACATCCGCTATTGTAGATGCGTTGCCTACCCTAATTGACGGAGGAGGAGACGCACATAAAGAGGACATTTCCCCTTCCTATGCATCTCCTTCACCGTCCAATCCACTTTTTCCTCCCATCTGTTCCTCTTAAGAAAAGGGTGGAAAGGAAAAGGGACTAAAATTAGGCCTCCGGCACCATACTCATCAGACGAAACGCGGAGTTGCTTTCACTTCACGCCTGTTTTCTGTGTGGTCGTGGTATTACAACGGGCGAGCCGGCCCATTCGTGCAAAGATTTTAAAGGAGGCTCTAACACTGTTGAAGTATACTTTGTATACTTACTATTGGGCGTGGATACGCCTAGTTAGTTTTAACATTTCTGTGAAAAAATATCACCACTATGTTGAAGCTGAAAGTACAAACGGATTATTTCTAAAAATAACGTTTAGTTAAGCTTATTTTAGATGCTAGATAAGAATTTTACTAAGTGCTGTAAGTTCTAGACTTAAATAATTTTTAAACAGAAAAATTATATATACAAATATAATATTATTAAGAGGAAAGATTTGTTTTTTTATTTTTGGTATATATTGAAATAATTCAAAAGCTAATGGGCCTATTTCGAACATCCTTTCATAGATCGTTGTCACTGAGTAACATAGGCTAATTTTTTTAATAAATTTTAAATTAAATTTTTCATAATCCAATTGCACGCAGGCGAAGTCACACGCAATTGCTAGTATTTAATAACGTAATATAAAATTCTCCGAAACATAAACAACAGTAAAAATAATCCCGTTTCATTTTATTTATGAATAAAATAATTTCATACATTCGCGAATCATTAATTTCAGTTAGTGAGATTTAGGCCGGGGTTTACCGGATGCAGATAAATGATTAATGTACATAATCGAGGTTAACTTCATGAAACCGAACGTTATCGTTAAATGAAATCGATTAATTAAGTGTTATCGAAGTTACAACTCTTTACATCTCGAGTATATCGTAAACTAAACATTGAATTCGGAATCGTTTTTACATTTGACAAACCGATTCATCATCATCTCCCCCATCCTACTACCGTAGGGCGCAACGGGTTTTTGTCCTCCGAATAACTCTATAATAATATATAGGTTCTGTGGTCACTTATTGCTTCTTCATATTAGATCTTTTTACTGTTAATTAACTGTTAATAATGTTGCTAGCGACTTCATCCGCGTGAAATTAAGAAATATAGCCTATGTCACTCACAGATAAATTGTCTTTCTAACGATGAAAGCATTTTTAAAATCGGCCCAGTAGTTTTTGTTATTTTAATACATACAAAAATGCAAAAATCGTTTTATAATATCAGTATGGATATATAATAGTAATTTTTACTGTTATTTATAATCTATGCTATTTATTAAATGTGAACTTAAACATTGTTTAATAGATTGTTCTTTTGTTTGTGGTGATATTCCAAAGTGTGGTTAAATGTAATCGACCAAGAGATGGCGCTGTATTTTGTTATATTACATTTTTATTAAATGAAATTATTGTAAGACTGCAACCATTATTAAATATTATAATTTATTACAAATGTAACAATATATGTATATTACTGGCTGCATAGACATTTTATGGAATAATAAAGTAAGAAAAAGTAAAACGGAAAACAAAAGAAAAAAAAATTAAGAGGAAAAAGAAAAATGAAGTGAAGAATTTTTGTTATGTTGTAAAATGAGTTTACGAGTAAATAAGAATAAAGATAAATTTACAAAAAAAAATGGTGTTAGTTTTTTGAGAAAACAAAGTGTACATTTTAATACAAATCAAATAATTTCCGGTTTAAACAACAATAAACGCAGATACGTGATGTTGAAATAGACAAAGGATCCAAGCGATTGAAAATCAAGAGGTTCAGCTTAAAACGAGATTTCTCGGTAGCCGGTGAGAGCGGTCGATTGGAACCGAGAGATATAATACCTACGGTAACTCTGATATTGTAAATGTAATTCTTTATAAAGAAATGCATAAATGTGATTCTTTATGAACAATTAATTACCAGAATTTGACAAAATGGCACCGGTATTTGCAAATGCATTGCCTGCATTGACGAAAACAGGATAATTCCCCTTTCTATGCATAACCTCCCCTATCAAATCGACTATCCGCACATAATTGAAAACCCTAAATTAGTTAAAAAAAAAACAAAATTCTGAATGAGTCCACCAGGAATGGAAATATGCCGTAACACACATAAAAAAGTAAAATACAAGATTCTTTACCTTCTTGAGCATTGATTACATATATGGGAAACCATTTTTATAGAACGAAACTCCATTCATCCTACGCTCTTTTAAACGTATCCATTTCAATGTAGGTCGCAAAACAGAACTTAAAAAGGCAACACAAACGTAGGTCGTACGGATTTAAAAAAATATATTGTATAGAAATGTTCCCGTTTGACACAGTATCGTTTAAAAAAACTTTCTAAAAATAGTGACAGGTATTTATGATGTAAACCACCGTAAATATATTAAACTCCTAGTCTATTTCGTATAACTATATAAAACACTCTAAATTAACAACAAAGCAGTTTGTTACTACTAAGCTTTGGCCTTTATATCACATTTCATTGGGATCCGTTGAGCCGTTTAGGCTACAAACTCTAACAAGCATCCATCCATCGAAACTTTTGTATTTAAAAAATATTAGTAAGATAACTATCTAATATTAACGCCTTTCAATAATAACATAGCAAAGTTACGGGAAGATAAATTTTGTTAAACGACCAATACATTTAATTTTTTTTGTAGAATTTTTTTTTCGTAATGAGTCATGTGAATTAGCGTAGTAGTCAGATTCAGTTAGGGTTTTGAATGGTGGAAAATCGTAGATAGAATCTTAACATATTCATTCATATCAACTTAACAATTTTATCGAAATTATAAAACACTATCTGTTCCCATGCGACTTCATCCGCATAAAATTATAAAAAAAAATATTTTATTGTTCACATTTGTCAAATTATCGATGGCAAATGTAAAAATGTCAAAATGACAAAACATGATGACAATCCATGGCAGCCTTGCTTTTTGATGTTGGCAACAACTTATGGTCTCCTTCCCACATTAGGGTTTTCATCCAAAATATTTACCCCCTAAGTTTAATGGCGTCAAATATATAGCCTAAAGCGTGACGTAAGTGTAGGGGTTTTTATTAAAAAAAATTATTAAAAAGATATGTTGTAATTGCTGACATCTTAGGCAACAAAGAAGTGTGTGTTTACGCTTTATATAATTGTGCCGTACAAACGGGTTCGGGTCCCGCGGCACAACCTACCCTTGAACTACGATTGCACCGGAGGGCATAATAATGTAAACGTAATGGGGAAAATGGTACTCACCAGCTCGATGAATTTGCGTCACCTCCTCCAGGTGCCTTGTCTCAGTCAATGTCAATCGAGTCAGTCTGGTTCAGTCAAGTCTATAGGCCCAGCGATGCTGCCTGAAGATGTATCAGCAATTTCGAACGCGAAACCGAATTTAGCGACCCCGTTCGCTATCGAAATCGACACGCCTGTTGTGTCGTCGCGTTATAACAAGAGCAACTTTAATCCGCACAAGTTCGCGACCGTTCCGCTTGGCTGCTCGATTCCGACCTTTTCCTCGCACCCCTCTCCGCAGGCCCCGCGCCCGTCCGTAGTGGAGAGGGCTTATTCTTCTACCCGCCCGTGCGAGAAAAATAAAATAAGCGCGCTTACCCGCACTAAACCCGGGGCGCGAAATACAAAATTATGTTCGCCACCGAATGTGGCGAACCCGTGCTATCTGTACCGAACAATAATAGTACAGACTTCGTCTGCGTGAAATTTAAAAATATAGCCTATATTACTCACAGATAAATTACCTTTCTAACGATGAAAGAATTTTCAAAATCGGCCCAGTAGTTTTTGAGTTATTTCAATACATACAAAAATACAAATGTTTCTTCTTTATACTAGTATAGATAACATAAATTTAAATGCAGGCAGCTTATTAAAGCAAAGCTCCTCGTTAAAAACTGAATAAACATTAAGAAGTTATAGTGTCGAATATAAAAAATAAAAATATTTACATAAATTTCTCGCTTGCATACTGAGAAGGCTAACTCATTTAAGTTACGTTTTATTAAGTTTCAAAAAGAAACTCTTATTTTGAGAATATTTCAAACTCGAAACTGACAAAAATTTATTTTTGCTAATGAGAACTAATTTGTTGTAACTAAGCTGTAAATAATATTTACAGATATTTGGAATATAACACTTTACATTCTACTAGCTGTTGCTTGCGACTTCGTCGGTGTGAAATTAAAAAAAAAAATATAATAAATATAGCCTACGTTACTCACTGATAACGTAGCTTTTTCATGTGAATTTTTTTTTAAATCGACCCAGTAGTTTTTGAGTTATTTCAATACAAAAAATACAAATCTTTTCTCTTTATAATATTAGTAAAGACTAGCTCGCGACTTCGTCCGCATAAAATTAAAAACTTAATAAAAACGTATCCGTTACTCAAAGATAAATTACCTTTGTGACGGTGAAAGAATTTTTAAAATCGGCCCAGTAGTTTTTGAGTTATCTCTAAACCAAAATACAAATCTTTCCTCTTTATATTAGTATAGATATATACGTGTTTCTAAAAGTTTTCTTCCCCAGTTAGTATGCATCAGGCACGCTAAAGACTGAGGTCTTTATAAATTCGTTGCATGTGGAATATTGGAAGTCAGATACGCTTTACAATGACATTTAGTCCGATTCTGTGCTTGATTTAAATAAAGAAAAAGGATATATTTTCTTCTCAAATATTATTTTTAAAATAATCGATGTTATAAATGATGATACTATCTTCTATCTATACATGTAATAAAATTGGAGTGTCTTTGTAATATTAAAATAAAAATTCCAGATTTCGGAAAGATGATTGCGTTACTGATAACAAAAATCCCTTTGTAAAAATGTTTGTCTGTCTGTCCGCAAGCGTTTGTTCTGGCTAATCTCCGAAACAGCTGGGCCGATTTGACCGGTCTTTCACTGAAGGATAGCTGACATAGACGGGCATATTATAGACTACTTTTTATATTAACATTGCGTGAATTTTTTTTAAACCGTCCCAGTAGTTTTTGAGTTATTTCAATACAAACAAAAATACAAATTTTTCCTCTTTATAATAGTAGTATAGATTACTTTTTGTTTCAGAAATTGTACAGTATTCCTCGTACAAAATAATACTTTCACAATCACGTAAACAACTCTGCGAGCTCTACATGCAATTAATATTAATTAGACCCCACAAAGCCGGATGCCATTGTAAGTAGCTTGTCTACTGCTATTCTAGTGGTTACTTTGTACGGTTCGAAATTAGTCTGTGTATGGCAGGCAATATATACTTTTATGCAATTTTAAAATAAAAGTGGTTTTTGTCCTTGTAAAAGTAAAATACCTAAAAATGATCGCACATTGATTTTTAGTTGTGCAACTAAACAGTTGAATTAGCTGCGAAACAATCGACAATCGCACAACAGTTGTGGAATAGTTTAGTCAAAGATGTGCGCCCACTCATAACCTTTGAAGTTTCGATAGACTTATGATTGATTACGACAGACCGATAAGTTTGTAATAGATTATCTAGGAATAGATGTTCTCTACAAAACTTTTACTCGTGGGTGTGTGAGAGTATTAACTCTTTTATTTTAGTAACGGAAGGAAATTTTCAAAAGATATTCTAATTTTAAGGGTAATACAGATTTATACGAGATTTCTACTCACATAAAATCTATGTTCAAGTTCAGCTAAAAGGGTCCTGGGATCACCGAAGGTCACTGACACTCCACACTGAATATTTACGAACCGAGAGAAATCTATAGTAGTTAGTTATGTTCCTAGAGGTTTCTATAACTGTCGCTTGCGACTTCGTCCGAGTGAATTTAAAATAAAACATAGCCTATGTTACTCAGTAATAACATAGTTTTCTAATGGTGAAAGCATTTTTTAAATCGGTTTAATAGTTTTCTAGTTATTACAATACATATAAAAGTACAAATCGTTTTTCGTTATAACATTATTATAGACTAACTGTTGCTCGCGACTTCGCCCGCGTTAAATTAAAAAAAATATAGGAAGATAGTCTTTGTTACTCAGTGATAACGTAGCGTTATACTCGTAAGAATCAAAGAATTTTTGTAATCGGCCCAGTAGTTTTTGAATTATTTTAATGCATACAAAAATACAAATCTTTCCTCTTTATAATATTAGTATAGAAGTATAGATATAGATATAGATAAGGGTGAGTCTATATTCGACAATGACATGAATAAGAAAAAAATCCTAGGAATGACATGAATAAAAAAAGGACACTAACCTAGTTAATTTCAACAAATGTGATTATGTAATTAAGTTTCCAGATTCCGTATTCCCATTTATAATTCCTTTCCAAATTAATTACTTTGCCGGTAAATAATTTTGTTATTATACAGATAATATACGGTATTGATATCTTATTAAGTTTGCTTAATTAATTACGATGTGTAACGTAATTATTATCTGTAACGTTAATTACGATTTTGATTGCCTTCCTTCTTCATATTGTATGTCCTATTGATAGGAAGTACCCCCCTTCACCCTCTGGCCATCTAAATACATAGTCAAAGAAATAAATTACCTACCCACTAAGGATCATCATAGAAAATTGTCACAATAGGAGCTAAGATGCAGCACGTTTAATCATACTTATATTACAAATGCGAAAGTTAAGATGGATGGATGTTTGTTAAAGTTTGTAGTCTAAACGGCTGAATGTATTTCGATGAAATTTGGTATAGATGTCAGATAGTCTGGAAGAACATATAGGCTATTAACTGTTGTTTTTTTTTTTTAATTCCACCCTTATGGAGTCGCGGACGAAAGCTAGTTAGTTACACAGTGAACGTCTAACCTAGTTCACTCAAGTGGGTAGGAAATTAATGTCTTCGACTGCATATATATTTATAGCGACTTTCATAGATTCTTGATCCTAGATACCTCAACTAACGAGTGGTACGTAGTTTTAAAGTTAAATCCACATTTATGATTCAAATACTTGAAAAATAACTTAATAGAATCATTCTCTTACAGATAAATCACAACTTCTGTCTCCGGGCGACATTATTCTGTTCCCGACATGCAATATACCTCATGCATTGAATTTATAAAGGACTCAGTACAGCGTACCTGCGGCATACAAAGTTCCGATACATTTCAAAACTATACCAATGCGTTTGGGAATGGGGAAACTGACACAAGATTGCTTATTTCTTCTACATTTTCGGAATATTCTATTTCATTTTTGTGATATCTATTTTATACTAGCTGTAGCCCGCGACATCGACCACGAAATATTAAGATTTTAGCCTATTATATGCGCGTCTATGTCAGCTACCTTTCAATGAAAGTTCGGTCGAAATCGTATCAGTTTTTTCGGAGATTACCCGGAACATACGTGACTTACGGACGGACAGATAGACAGAATGACAAACATTTTTATATTCGGTTCTCGTTATTAGCAAAGCAAATACATAATGACACCAAAAACGTCAAATTAAGGCTATCTCAATACTTAATATTATAAATGCGAAAGTTTCGATGGATGGATGGATATTTGTTAGAGTTTGTAAGCTAAACGGCTGAACGGATTTCAATAAAATTTGGTACAGATGTAGAGGATACTCTTTAAGAACATATAAGTTACTCATTTATGTTTTATTTTTAATCCCACGCGGACAGAGTCGAAAGCGAAAACTAGTAACGTATAAAACGTTAAAAAATCGACATCAAAAATAACTTAACTAAAAATAAATTCATTCAATTACATAGTTCTTTTTAATTATTTCGCTTTTTGTTTCTATTCAAAGATACAAAAAAAAGCAAAATTTAAAATACAGGATAACTGGTCTATTTAGCAATTTAGATACGCGGTAAATAAAATACGCAAATTCGTTTGCGTCAGAGAAATTCGCCCGTAAAAAGAGGCGATGTCGAAAAAATATATATTTAACCATTATTTAAATATTCCTTAGGGTACTTAAATAAATCTGCATTAAGTAGACGGGAACATAGCTTGGGCTCTGCGTAATGGTGGGCCTCATCTATATGAGACCTTGGATAAAACCTTTGTAATAATGAATTAAAAATATTTATTTAATATTAATGACTTTATATTTGTCTGTCCGAAATAACTATTAACGAGAGACTATCTGATAATGTGGTATAGTTACTGCCCGCGATTCCATCCGTGTGGGATTAAATAAAAAAACAAAACCGACTTCCAAACAAAATACACTAAAAACAAAACAAAATACGCTAAAAACAAAATATTCTCAAAAAAACAGTACACTAAAAAGTAACGAAATTTTTCCTTGAAAATAGTAAACCTACCTTATTGTAACTGTTATGTCTATATTGTACAATTATTATTACTTTGATGTCGGTGTCAGCCGAGGTAAGCAGTGATATTTCTACGTAAGGGTTTTCACATTTTTCCAATACCAATTGTATTGTAACAATTAAGTAATGAATCTACATTGACTGACACCGACTTCAAAGTAATAATAATTGTAAAAAAAGATATAAATTATTTACTTGCTACAACATACTGCATAAATAGTTTATGACAAAAGTATGCAAAATTTGGTGGTACACTTCTAAAATTTAGCAGCACACAAAAGTGCTGCGCCACAGCTGAGAATAACTGTTCTAGACTGTTCTCTAGATCTATACCAAATTTCATCGAATTCCATTCACCTGTTTAGGTTATAAACTCTACCAAACATCTATCCATATAAACTTTGGCATTTATAACTTTAGTATGATTATTTTTTATACCGCGCCGACAAAGTTGCAGACAACTGCTAGTCATTAAACTGCAGAAAATCATACTTAAGTTATAATTATGAACATTTAGCTGGTTTCATGTATGTATATAGTCTGTGGCCTAAACTGCCTAAAGATATAAAAGATAGGCTGGAAGAAAACCTAAGCTAGTTTCGATGCCGGAAATAATTACGTTTCCCGTGGGATACATTAATTTTATTTTTTCAAGTTTACTCGTTAATTTTGCAACGATTCAACATACTTTTGGCACCGATAAAACAAACTCTGGAGACACATGTAATACAGTTCATCCGCACACATTTCTGCTTCACAAGGGATATTCATTGTTTTTTTTATAGTTCTTATGTTTTTAAATACCGCATGGAGTCGCAGGTAACAACTAGTGTATACTAATATTATAAACAGAAAAGATTTGTATTTATGTTTATGTTGCAATAATTAAAAAACAACTGGGCATATTTAAAAAAATATATCACCGTTAGAAAGATAGTTTATCTGTGAATCTCAGGTAGATATTTTAACTTCAAGTGGGCGAAGTCGCGAGCAACAACTAGTATGTTTATAAAATCATTATAGGATGTGATAAAACGACACAGTTTCAAGGAAGTTCGTTTCCCGCGATAATAAAAAATAAACTAAACTAAATCTCACTTATTACGTTACTGCCACTCGATAATTCCCGAGAGATCTCAAAAATTCATAACAACGCTCGCCGACGCTTGCTCGGAATAAAAAAAACTAAAGCCTTACCTCCGGGGAATATCTCCTAATCAGGTATCAATACATTCCGTGTATAAAACTGAATATATACATTTCTTATATATTTTATATTTATCGGTAATAGCAAACGAGATTTCCGTTCTTATAACAATTATTTTTAAGTTTTAAACAGGCTTGTTCCATTGTGAGATTCTGAAGTCGTAGACATATATTTTAGCATGTCAAAACATAAAAATTTATCGGAACACAAAATAACAAATTATTAAATTGTCACTGCATACTCCAAAAAATGTTATTAAACACTGTTCAATTAAATAATATATTTTAACCTCTTAATTGCCTCTGATTAATATTATGGACGTCAACTATGCGTTACGAATATTTAATTATTTATTCTAAAAGATACGATTTCGATGTTGTTTCAATAACTATGATTTGTCTAAAATCCGCACTTTAAAAGTTCAACATTTGTTTGAGGTAAATTGCGTTTCAAATACTAAAGTTTTTATGGCAAGGCCCTCAGTTTTTCAGTGTTTACCAAGTGATTTGATTTTAACAGTGGTAGTGCCCGCTTTAACATCTTAGCACGAATGGGCCGGCACGCCCGGTGTAATACCACGACCACACAGAAAACAGGTGTGAAATGGAAGCAATTCCGTGTTTCGTCTGATGAGTGTGGAGTGCCGGAGGCCTAATTTAAATCCCTTTCTTTTTACCACTCTTTTTTTATAAGGAGAGGATGGGAAGGGGAAGTGGATTTGACGGAGGAGGAGATGCACAGGAAGCGGAAATATCATCTTTATGTGCTTCGCCTCCTCTGTCGAATAACGATGTCTATGGGCAGCGGTCGCTTCGCCATTTTGGCAGATTGAGGTGGCCGCTTGCTCGTTTGCCACCTTATGTTATAAAAAAAGATGATTTTTTTTATTTATATCACGAAATCTCTATTTCCGTGCGAACAAGTAATTAAGGTATCTCTATTGTCGAATTAATTGCTTCACATCAGAAAATAACCTTATGTACGCTATCAAATTTAAATCTAGTTTGAACTGGAAAATTGAAATCTATTAGAAGATACGAGAGTTTCACGTTTATTAGAAAAGTTTGCGTACTTTACAAGGTTATGTTAGTTTACAATTAACTGTTTATCGGCGGTTGGAAGGTTACAACATCTTTAACCTTTGGTATGCTATACGCAATCATGTGAACAAAATGTTTCGAGTTACAGTTTTACTTGATTTAATTTACATGTAAAGTAATATAGATGACTAGCTGTTCCCGTGCGGCTTTATCCGCGTTGAATTATAAAAACATTATTTTATTATTTACATTTGTCAAATTATCAAAATGACATGACATGACAAACCTTGACAATCTTACTTTCTTGATGTTGGCAGCAACTTATGGTCACTTTCCCACATTAGGGTTTTTATCCAATATATTTATCCCCTAAGTTCAATGGTGTGAAAATATATAGCCTAAAGCGTGACGTTAGTGTAGAGCTTTTTATCAAATAAATAATTGTTCAAAAATATGCTGTAATTGCTGATATCTTAGGCGACAAAAAAGTGTGTGCTTACGCTTTATTATAATAGTATAGATATCGAATATTTGCACAGTCAAAGAATTAAATTCTCTTCCCATATTATCATAGAGCAAACTGTAAAGAGAGTTTTCTTACTAATAATTGCGGAAGTTTAGATGGATGGATGTTTGTTAGTTTGTAGTCTAGCTAAACGGATCTCGATAAAATTTGGCATAAATATAAAAAGTAATCTGGAAGAACGTAATAGACTGCATACTTTTGTATTTTTTTAGACGCAATAATAGTCGCGGGCAAAAGGTGGTATTTAATAATATTATTGAAACCGGCGCCTCCGGTTTTATCCGCCGCCTCTCTCTTACTTTATTCTCAAGAGTTGAACGTAATAATAAATAGGGTGAAATATAAATTTATAAATCTGGTTTATTTTAAGACTGGTTGGTAGTTACTACTGTACATATAATAAAATTAGAGTGTCTGATTGTAATATAAAAACGAAAATTTCAGATTTCGGACAGATGATGTATTGGCGTTGCTGATGACAAAAATCGTATTTGCAAATTTTTTGTCCGTCTGTTAGTATGTGTGTCAGTCCGCAAGCCGCGTGTAACGGGTAAACTCCGAAACGGCTGGGCCGATTTCCACTGGACTTCCACTCAAGGGTAGCTGACTTAGACATATTAGAGGCTACTTTTTATCTTAATATTGTGTGAACGAAGTTGCGGGCAACAGTTTTGCCCGCGACTCAGTCCGCGCGGATTTAAAAAGAAACTTAATTAGTAACATATGTGTTCTTCCAGACTATGTTCTACACTACGCCAAATTTCAGAGAGTTTCTTTGAGTCTTTCTAGAAGATACGTAGTACATACCATCTATTTTTTTATCATGTATAAACCAGTGCTTATCCACTATCCCCCCCTAGACCAAAGTAAAGATATAGTCGAAGGATGGTACCCGCTAGTTTAGCAAGTACCTATTCACACTGCTCTTGATGGCACCCACGTTATAACTTGACGGGAACACTGACGCCGGCAACTTCCACTCCTTTGCTGTGCGCACGAGAAACGATGTCTCGAATCGCTTCGTTCGAACCCGCGGCACTTCAACTATGAAAGGATGGAGAACGGCCGTACGTCCAGATGTCCGATAGTAAAAAGGGGATGGAGGAATGAGTTCGTACAATTCCTGCGCACATTCACCAAAAAAAATCGCATTTCTAACATTAATAATAATGCTTTGTGCTTTATTAAGGCAACGTGTTAACTTTTTCTCATTCTTTTATTTAAATTTAAAAGTGTTTCAAGTGAATACAAATTAGACATTTTAATATATTCGCATTAAACACACCCTTACTAAATAAAGAGTAAAATCTGTCTTGAATACGAGATTAGGTTACCCTTCTGTTGCGTCTTGTTTTTTCCCAACAGAAGTTCATTTCGTATAATTAACGTTCAGATTTATTCACTCATTGTTTTAAAAACTTTTTTTTATCAAATTTGTATACCAAATGACCGATGATTTGTGAACGTACTAGCTTTTGTCCGCGACGTCTTTCGCGTTTATGTACAAAAAACTTGGTAAGTAGCCCATGTTTAGACTATGTTTATATCTGTGTCAATTTAATCGTGATCTGTTAAGTTGTCTTGGAGATGTATTAACAACCATCTATACATCCAAACTTTTGCATTTATAGTATAAAAAATAAGGAGATAAGTGTGATTGTGGAAGGGGAAATAAAAAAATGGTTATAATTCTAGTTCTTAAATCTTACATAGCCATATTTTTAATATCTTACTAATATTATAAATGCGAAGGTTTAGATGGATGTTTGTTAGAGTTTGTAGCCTAAACGGCTGAACAGATTTCTATGATAAATTGGTTAAGATAGAGATGTAGAGGACATTCTGGAAGAACGCATAGGGTACTCACTTTTGTTTTTTTTTTTATTCTAGCTAGAAAGCTAGTATGTTCATAAAACATTATAAACTTTGTTTTTAAAAACTAAAATAAAATAAAGTGTATTGTGTATAATTCCCAGTAAAATTTGTTAAAAACATCCTTGAGAAATAACAATGATATTGTAGATACGTATGTGTTTCTAATAAAACTAAGGTCGACAACTTTTTAACAGCAATAAAAAACTTAAAATCTGCAAAATTTAACAAGTCAGACGCTAATAGCATTATAAATTAGTTTACTCTAACTAAATTTAGTTTAAAATGTTGCCATCTTAATTATTTCAATAAACCCCACGTTCCACGACCGTAAACATGTAACAACCGTAAATGAATACTTACCAAACATCTGCCTTTCCAATTTACCCCCCGACGATAAAAACTCTACAACTTTTATTACCGCTGTAATCGCGCCTCCAAATATAATTCAGCTAGTAAACCGCTCTTTTTCACTAGTGTTGTTCGATATCGATGTCGATAAAATATAATACGATGTAAATTTAAAATGCTCTAACAGCAAATGTTAAGCATAAACATTACTTTACCGAACGATACTTTATTGAAAATAAATTACCGCCTCTTGAAATTAAAAAAAAAGCCGATTACATTGCGATGGCATGGTAATGCCTATAGTGTTAAAACAACAATCGATAAAAGTTTAACTGTAGAAACTCTTCTATTATATTTAGAATTACGATAACATGTTAATAATTACAATTTCCAATTTTCTAGTTCATATTTTTTTATCGATATTAAGATTATCTTATCGATTTAAATCGACAAACTGTCACATGCCTAATGTCTATTTATTATCAGGTGTTGGCCATATTTTTTATTTACGCTCAGAGCCGGCGCGCTCACTATTAGCTTGAAACTATAAAACTTTTCTCGTCTCTCTTGAATCTAGAATCGTTAGAAAAAAGTGTAGAAAAAAACCTATTTCCTAAAATTACATTTTTTCCTTTTCTGAAGTTGTTAACTTAAATATTTGTTGTTGAGAATTTTTTTTTAAACAAATTTCCACCTGACAAGAGACAGGTTAAAGTAACGTATTGGCTCTTAGATTATAAATTACATGAACTCACCCAAATCTTCATTCTCCTGAAGACAGAAGCCATTGTCCAGTAAAATTGTCAATAACAGCACACAAACTATACCACCAGACATGTCCGCCATCTTGGATTTCAAGTATTTAACAGCATTGTATTTTATAATTAAAAATGGCTATCACTTAAACCGGTGTTTACCTGAAAAAGAAAACATGCATACTTTAGTAAATTAGTTGTTAAAAATAAGTGTTCTTCTATCAATTCAAAACGTACATTATAAAGAACCTTTCGAATTGAACTAGTCGCATAAAATGTTACAAGTACATATTAATTAGTTTTTGCACGCGACTCCGTCCGTGTGGAAAAAAAACCTGTGTTCTACCAGACTATCTTCTACATCTATTCCAAATTTCATCGAGATCGATTGAGCGGTGTAGACTACAAACTCTAACAAACATCAATCCGAACTTCCGCATTTCCGCATAATATTAAAGTACAAAGTAAAAATTACAATGTCAAAGTAATCTACTAACCTTTTATATATAAATTCAAAAATTACTTTCTGGTATATGCAACGTACATCAGATTCCTAAACATTAAATTTAACGTCGACATTAAAATGACAAACGTTCAGAGATAAAAATGTGTAAATATCGGAGTTTTTGCGCTGTGTCCATTCTCGCAGATTAACGGACAAACATCCTTGCAAATGTATGTTAATATACGCTATCTGACCACACCAGTGACACTGTATTTGCATTGTGTTTTGCAAAAACGGTTGACTTAGTTAAATTCAAATCTATACTAATATTATAAAGAAGAAATATTTGTATGTTTATATGTATCGAAATAAATCAAAAGGTATCGGACCAATTTCAAAATTAAAAAGCTAAGTCGTCATTGAGTAACATATGCTTTTTTTAATTCCACGCGGACTAATTTACGAGTAATAAGAAGACAAAAAAGTTGAGGGTTAATATGCGAAATAGGAACTAACAGGCGTTCGAGGGAACTTTTCAAAGGGGTGTACTAGATAATTTTTGGAAATCTGCGGTAAGCTTTCAAATTCATTTTCATGTAACATCACTGTTAAAATCACGAATACTTAACATGAAACAAAACTGTTCCGTTACTAAATCTTTACTTTAAAAACTGTTATCTTTATCCTGCCTAAGTAATAATGACAATTCTGCAGGATTTAATCTATGATCAACAACCCAGACGAAAGAAACTGATTATCTGTAAATTTTTCATACAACGTATGTATTATGATTATTCCAGCTTTCGCCCGTGACTCCATCCGCGTAGAATAAAAAAAAGCCTTTGTGTTCTTCCAGACTATCCTCTACATCTATACCAAATTTCATCGAGATCCGTTCAACCGTTTAGGCTACAAACTCTAACAAACATCCATCTATCTAAACTTTCGCATTTTTTTACATAAGTGAGATATTGAGATTGTCTATAAATCCATCTATACCGCGTTATCCGTAACATATAAAACAATAAATATACTTCAAATATCTCAATATTAAACACATTTTGTGATATCACTATTAGCCAATATACTGTTTTATCGAAAATTCGAATCTGGTAACGCGAACGGAACGAGGTTGATCAAATATATTACAATATCGACCGAACTAATGAAAGTCACATTATATAAATATCTAATCTTTATTCTTACTAATAATAAAAATGTAAAAGTTCAGATAGATGTTTGTTAGAGTTTGTAGCCTAAACGGCTGAACGGGTTTCGATGAAATTTGGTATAGATATAGAGGATAGTCTGTAAGAACACATACTCTATTTGTTTTTTTTTAAATTCCACGCGAACGAAGTCGCGGGGAAAAGCTAATATTAGTAAAGATGTCTTTAGACAGCGGTCCCTAAAGCTTATTTATTTTTTGAATCATAACTACTTATCACGTTAAAAATATTCAAATCTCATACTTCATTTGGTTGTCTAAATTACATAACTATCTCTGATAGTTTCTGATCTGCGAGAGTCAGTTACTAACAAAGTTCGCAAACTCCAAATAGAGTCAGCAGTCAATTACAAGATACGATATTCAGCTGTTTGATAAACCATTAATTCATCGGATTTTATTCATTTGTTGACTAGCTTTTGCCCGTGACACTGTCCCCGTGATATAAGTAAGTAGCCAATGTGTTCTTCCAGGCTAATCTAAACATGTGTACCAAATTTCATTGAGATCCCTTCATCATTTAGGCTAAAACTCTAAAAAACATCCATCCATTTAACCTTCCCATTTATAATATTAGTATGATAGTACTAAATTCATTTTTAATTTATCATTAACTACTAAATTAGTTTTATTTTACTATTGATTGGTAAATATTTCTAATAGTTCATAATTTAGCCATGATTGTATCATTAGTCGGTTTGTAAACTAACAGAGAATCAAATTTTACGGTAACATGTTGTAGAAAGATGTTTTACTAAACATAAAAGTATATATTTCCTATGTTACAAAGATAAATTAAAAAGAGCACAGATAAAATAATAATTTTCATATTTCATAGCACTAGTATATTATACAAGAATATATGAAAAGTTTTCTCAAAGCGTCTGTCTAAAGGCGATAAGCTTAAAACTATTAAACGGATTTCCATGTTCGGTCATAAAAACCTACACTAAGTTTGTTCAGTGACACTAAACAAGTTACATTAAAGATATTGACTTCATTTTTTTTTTATTAACAAGCTTTCGCCCGCGGCTCCGTCCGCGTGGAACTAAAAAAAAAAAAGTAAATAGCCTATGTGGTCTTCCAGACTATCCTAATCCAAATTTCATCTAAATCCGTTCAGCCGTTGAAGCTACAAACTCTAACAAACATCCATCCATCCATCCATCCATCTAAACTTTCGCATTTGTAAAATTAGTATGAAGTATGATGTAAATACGATGTTTTCGTTACTTAGGTTCTAATTTTAAACTTAGAATAAAGGATTTAACAGAATTATCAAAAATTTCTATTTAAAATCTTTATTTTTACTTCTCCAAAATAATACAAGCACTGTCTAGTTATTGCTGAATTGATATTTGTTAAGTAACTTATACCGATTCTGCATATTCAGTTATCTTACTAAGAAAAATAATTTTACACGCATTTAAAATTAATTAAACCTACAAAGCCAATTGTAAAATAAAATTTATCATAAACATTTTAGTTTTACATGTTAACGAAAGCTTTATATCAAATATGAAAAATATAGTATAAAAGTGAATAAACTTACATAACGATCCTTTAAGCAATTTTCCGTCAATTTTTAAACAATAACTGTTGCCTTTCAACTTCACTTAGCTAAGTTATTCACAGACAAAGAGAATCCAGTGCGCGAAAAAAGTTCGCCGAAACACGATCGGCGGGAACTCGTGAAAAACGAGGTCGAAACGACCATCCCTCCCGAAAGCTCGTTGCGCACTGAGAAAATTCCATGTTCACACCTTCTACGAGCTGCCGTAGTATAACCCGGATGATTTAAAAAATACGCCCACTTTTAGCCGTAGTATGCGTAATATGGTGTATTCAATTTAGCCCGTTAATATTTGGAGAGTCTCAAGGATTAAGATTGTAAAAGCCAATGCAAGTTTTTCCCTCACCGGCTAACGAGCAGATTGTAAACAAGATTTGAATTTCATTTTCTTAGTCAATTTATAAATATTTTTTTAAAAAATTCGATCATTTTTTTATTTTAATTTCGTACAAAGACTAACTTTATGTTATTTTTCTTTTATGAGTAAAACAAAAGGATGAATTAAGAGAAACCTTATTCTTGTTCCTGCTTAATTAAAATAGTATTTAAAAATCACATAAGGAAGAAAATAATACTGTTCGAAATAAGGTGTTTCGTTCGTTCTTCTATTTTTTGTAGAATTAGAGCGTGCACACTTGAAACTAAACTATCGCACAACTATTTAGTCGCGATTCGATTCCTATGAGCTTATATGAAGCGCAAACTACTCGATTTTAGTAGTGCAACTAAACAGTTAAATTGGCGAAACAATCGACAATCGCACACAATTTGTGCGATAGTTTATTCAAAGCTGTACCTCCGCTCTCATTCTTCACTAGCTGTTCCCGTGCGACTTCATTCGCATGAAATAATGAAAATTGTTTTATTGCTTACATTTGTCAATTGTAAATGTCAAAATGACAGATATGGCCATCATGTCATTTGTCATCACAAAGCATGGCAATTTCGCTTCCTTGATGTTGGCAGCAACTTATGGTCTCTTTCCCACATTAGGGTTTTTATCCAAAATATTTATCCCCTAGGTTTAACCCTTAAATGCATGATTTTTATTTAATTATGAAATAAATATTTCAGAATATACGTTTCAGTCACAGATTAGGGGAAGAGTAATTAAAAAAATCTTGGTTTTAATTAAAACTATACTTTTGTTTGTAGACTTTTGACAACAATATGCATTTAAGGGTTAATGGTGTGAAAATATATAGACTAAAGCGTGACGTACGTATTAAAAAAAGAATTATTCAAAAATATGCTGTGATTGCTGACATCTTAGGCAACAAAGAAGTGTGTGTTTACGCTTTATTATAATAGTATAGATATACGGATTTTTCCCGCCATATGCAATCGACAAATACTAAGATGGCCGCCAGGTGCAATCGTTTACATTGATATCTCGATGTATTTGAAGTCGTCCTTTGAAGTTTTTTATTTAAAATCTCTCAACGATTGACAGGAAACATCGAGGAAATTGTAAACCGAAATCGCTTCCTTTACTTGTTTAAATAAATAAACATGCATTAGCTGCAGTTATGCAATTAAGGGGTAAGCAGAAAGTATTGAAATATTGACCTAAATAAATGCATGTAATTTATATATTTATCTCACGATATTTCCACTCTACATTTATTAGTTAACTAGCTTTCGCCCGAGACTCCGTTCGCGTGGTATTAAAAAAAACAAAACCAAGTAGCCTATGTGTTCTTCCAGACTATCCTCTATGTGTATGCCAAATTTTATTGAGATCCGTTCAGCAGTATAGGCTACAAACTCTAACATCCATCCATCCATTTAAACTTTTACATTTATGATATTAGTATGAAGTATGGTGAATGGAATTATAAGTCTGTCGTTTACATTTCGTTGTAATTTTATTTTCAACATTGCAATTTTACTGGAAAGATTTTTGTGAAACTTTCGTAGGATGTTCTGGGAATTTTCTGTCAATTTATGGTCAAAAACTTGAAAAATGATTTATTTACATTACAAGGTGACAAACGAATTTACTTTCAATTGTATAAAAACAACTGGCCGTTTCCGCGCGGCTTCATCCGCATTTAATTATAAAAAAATATATTTCATTGTATACATTTGTTAAATTCTTAATTGCAAATGTCAAAATTACCGTTGCCATAAACCTTGCTTCCTTAATGTTGGCAGCTAGTAGTTTATAGACCGTTTCCCATATGCTGGTTTTACCAATTTATTTACCCCCTAAGTTTAATGAAAATACATAGCTTAAAGCCTGTCGTAAATGTAGGGCTTTTTATTAAATAAAGAATTTATAAAAATATGATGTGATTGCTGACATCTTACGCCACAAAGTAGTGTGTGTTTACCCTTTATATAGATAAAAGAGAGTCGTGTTAGTTACACTTATTTATAAATCAAGAACGGCTTTACCGATATGGCTGAAGATTGGTGAGGATGCCGGTTAGAGCCTGGAGACGAGCATAGGATACTACTACTATGTTTAGGGATGGATGTTTCTCTCTCTCGATGAAATTTGGCACAGTTGTAAAGGATAGTTGTAAGAACACATATGCTATTTTCTTTTGTTTTTTTTAAATTCCACGCGGACAGAGTCGCGGGCGAAAGCTAGTATCAGTGTAGATATAGATTAACAGTTTTAAAATCATATTAGGAATCACATACAGACAGCAAACTCGTCTTTTACCTTCCAAATGCTATACTAAAGAATCTGATTCAATGGTATTCGGCGTTTCCTTTGATGTTCAATATACAGAAATTCGTGTTCTCTTTGTGACCGACCTTTTGGTTAGCAAATTCTACCGATTACCTTACCCGGGTCGAAATACGTTTGGATCTCCAAAATACGTTGCTGAGAACTTTTTTATTAAAACCGGTTAAAGAAATATGAATCCAAGATCTATTTTAGACTATCTTTTAAACTATGTAATTCTGAATAAGTTTTTTCCATAGTTTAGTTGCAGAAAAATTACGTTCATCATCACCAGCTCACTATACGTGCTCAACGAGAGGCTCGGAGCCTACCCTAAGTAAGGGGTGACTAGGCCATAGTCAACCACGCTAGCTCAGTACGGGTTGACTTCACACATATCTTTAAATTTCTTCGCCGATATGTGCAGGTTGCATCACGACGTTTTCCTTCACCGTAAGAACGTCGGGTAAATTATGTACATATGAAAATTCGAAAAATCTAAAATCACATTGGTACATGGCGGGATTCTACAAGACCTGTAGATTACAAGTCAAGTGCTCAAACCACTGAGCCACCGACGCGTCTACATACGCATATATCTAAACATTTCGACTCTTCAATAATAACGGAACGTATTGACGCTTTAGTTAACTGAACAGCGAAAATGGAAAAAAATGTATCGTTTTTATGTACACGATAACATTTTATGTTTGACAATGAAATGTACATTCCAGTTTACGCAGACATCAAGTTCAGACACAACTGTAAAATGAATACGATCGCATATTCGATTTTATTACTAGGATAGCTGCAGAAATAATTCAAATTATCCAAATTTTACTAATATTATAAATGCGAAAGTTTAGATGGATGGATAAATGTTAGAGTTTGTAGCCGCTGAATGAATCTCGTTGAAATTTGGCATAGTCATCTATGGATAGTCTGGACACGAAGGCTACATACTTTTGTTTTTTTTTTTATTATTTCCCCGCGAATGGTGTAGCAAGCGAAAGCTAGTATTAATATAACTAGTACTTAACTGGCAAACCATATAGCAGTTTCCGCCCAGGGCTTAACAGAAAATAGTCCTGCAGGCTTGCAAATTTCTCTAACACTTAACTTATTCTTTACTTGGAGTCTTTTCAGACTCCTTGGTCACTTATCAATGACCATGTTCACAAGCCGCCGCTACACTTCCCTGCACTTAATTGCATACTTAGTTACGTAAAAAAGTGAAGTTCCCCCGAGTTATGGTAATAAATAGGGCAACATAGAAATATCTTAACTAAGATAGTAGGATAATGATGAAACCCATGCAAGGGCTATCAAATCTACTACGAATTAAACCGTAGCAATACGAGATACCTGCCCTTTAGACCTAGCCGATGTCCTACATCGGTGCTTTTATACATTTCCAAGTATAGTCTGAAATCATCGACATAAGTTAAAAAATTAAGGAAAAAATTCAAGCTGTATCTAGGTATAAATATAAAATATAAAACGTCATAGATAATAATTTGTTTTTGACATTTAATAAACTATATTATGGCAACACATTTTTTGCGCTAGTAATAAAAGTATTGTAATAAAATGCTGTTGGTTTATTACTCCATATATAATATCGTAAAAGTTATTTTGCGTGTTTTTTAGAAATCCAGGATTGTACACGAATAGTTAATTAATTTTGTACCTTTTAATAATTAGGAACATCTATTTCTCAATCTATACTAATAATATAAAAAGGAAAGTTTTGTATGTTTGGATTTTTGTATGTATTGAAATAAATCAAAAACTACTAGGCCATTTTCAAAAATTCTTTCATCATTAAAAAGATACGTTAAAGTGAGTAACATTAGACATATTCTTTACTATTTTTTTAATTTCACGCGGGCGAATTCGCGAGCAACAGCTAGTCATGTAATAAAAAGCCTATTGACAATATAAATTGTGCGTCTCCTTATTCTTACAGTTTACTTATAAATACGTGGACCCTTTTACCACAACTTAAACTTCACATAATAGTAAAGTTTGTACACTTCATTACTCATCATCTCCCCTGCCTTATCCTACTCCCGTAGGGTCGGCGCACCGGGTTTTCGTCCTCCAAAGCATTCTATCATCCGTCATCTCAGTCATCACTCCCTTCTTGATCATATCACCTTTCACGCAATCCATCCACCTCTTTCTACGTCTACCTCTACCGGTGTACCTCCACATTCATAACTAACGTCCATACACTTAACTACTGTTTAAATAATAATTGTGAGGTTATAATCTTCGTAAACACAGCGTGCATAATAACTTGACGTAGCAGAAATTGATTTAAATTAGTGCCGGTTGTAAAACTTGACTAACTCACTTTGAATACGAATGCTTATTTTGTATTCGAAGGAGATTGAAAGTAAAATTGAGGTGAATTCATTTTGTAAAATAAAAACATCAGAACCTGCTCCGAGTGAATAAACTACAAAAGCTTATAAAAACTGTTTTAATTTCCTATGTAACTAATACCGTACCATCATTGAATAAAGCAGGGCCAAAGGTCATACTCAAAGATGTTGCGACCTCTAAATACAATAAAAAAAATGTAAGTGAAAAAATAACATACAAACGAATTGAGTACCTCCTTTTGGGAAGTCGGTCAAAATGTTTTTTAATAAGATAATGATATATATTTACACTAGAGCCGTTTTCGATATAGGTAGTAACAAACATCCATCCATCTAAATATTTATACTACATACTAGTATTCGCCCGCGACTCAGTCCTCATGGAATTAAAAAATAAGAAGCTTATCTGTTCTTCCAAACTAACCTCTACATCGATGCCTTTCATTGAGATCCGTTCAACAGTTTAGGATACAAACTCTAACAAACATCCATCTAAACATTCGCATTTATATCATTAGTATGATAAACAGATTCTACGTATTCTAAAGTTGGTAGCGCGCCTTTCTTTAATATCTTTAAATAAATTCACACTACCAAGACAGCATAAAGTCGGAAAACGCGAAGCATTTACGACAGGCTGTAATCACGCATCGATTGGACTCGACCACCTGCTTCCCTTTATTATTAATTCACACGTTGTCTTGAGTCTTCCAGTAGGCTTTGTCAACATATTACCGACGAGAAACCTTTTTTGTGAAAAAAAAGATGACAGAAAATTTATTCCCAGTTTATATGCCTTTAGTTATAGCTTTCAAAATGCCTTAGCGGACGCACTTTGACTAAACTATCGCTCAACTGTTCTGCGATTGTCGATTGTTTCTTAACTAAAAATATAAGCTCATAGGAATCAAAGAGACTAAACAGTTCTGCGATATTTTAGTCAAAGGTGCTCATAGTTGATAGCCTATTATGGTCAATTATACTAATATTATAAATGTGAAAGTTTAGATAGATGGATGATTGTTAGAGTTTGTAGCCTAAACGGCTGAACGGATTTCGATGAAATTTGGTGTAGATATAGAAGATAGTCTGGAAGAAGACATAGGCTACTCATTAACCGACTTCCCAAAAGAAGGAGGTACTCAATTCGTCTGTTTTTTTATGTTTGTTACGGCATATCTCCGCCGCTAGTTGACCGATTTTGATAATTCTTTTTTTATCCGAAAGGTAATGCTTGCAGGTGGGTCCCATTTTTTTGTTTACTTTAATTCCACGCGGACGTAGTCGCGGGTGAAAGCTAGTACAATATAAGAATCTTTTCGAAGCCGGTTAAAAGATTTATACTTGAATGTAATTTAAAAGCTATATATAAACGTTTACAATTTTATTGGCACTATAGTTTATGTTCGGTCGGAATAAATAACGTGGCTTCCGTCGCGTGTCGTATCACAGCGGTAATCGACTGACAGAGCTCGTTGCGACGGATAAATAAACCATTGGATGCATTCTGAGCGCATTCTACATATGTCGTATAATATCGCTTATTGAGATACATAACATTTATTCAGACAGATACTTCATGGATGGATGTTTGCAAGAGTTTGTAGCCTAAACGGCTGAACGGATTTCGATGAAATTTGGCATAGACGTAGAGGATAGTCTGGGAGAACACATATTCTACTCTGTTTTGATTTTTTTAATTCCACGCGGATGAAGTCTCGAAGTTTAGATATTGTAGGTTTACATTTGATCCCCTTTTGCCTGGATTTCAAAATTTATTCTATGTTAAAATCTTTTCTTTAGTTACCTTGTTTATTTGTTGGTATAATTGCTGTTTATGTAATCTATTTGGTTCTTCATTAATCTTTAGATTCGTGAAAATGACTATATCTTTTAAAGTTTACTACCAGCAGATTTCCTGACTGTACGTTACACTTTTCAAGCTTAAGGGCCTGTCGCACCACTGGCCGGTAGAGGCCTAATTTAAGTCCCTTTCTCTTTACCACCCTTTTCTTATAAGGAGAGGATGGGAAGGGGAAGTGGATTTGACGGTGGAGGAGATGCACAGGAAGGAGCAATATCCTCTTTATGTGCGTCTTCTCCTCCGTCAGATAAGGGTAGGCAACTGCATCTGCGATCGCGAATGTCTATGGGCAGCGGTCGCTTCGCCATTTTGGCGGATTCAGGTGGCCGCTTGCTCGTTTGCCACCTTATGTTATAAAAAAATGTATGGGATATTTCCATCCCATATTTTACACGATTATTAGGCAATTTACAAGAACTTGGTAGGACTGACTCTTAGAGTTTTAGAACGGGCGCAAACTTTTGACTTATAATCGCACAATTATTGGGCGATTGTCTATTGTTTCTCAGCCAATTCAACTGTTTAGTTGCACAACTAAAAATCGAGTAGTATACGCTCCATATAAGCTGATAGGAATCAAAGCGAGACTAAACAGTTGTGCCATAGTTTAGTCAAAAGTGTTCGCTCTAACGATTTCCTTGTTATTACTTCTCGGGCCGAAGTGAAACAATTTCAGTAAAATGCTGCATTGTTACATGCTTTAACCCTTAGCACATGCACTCTGAGTCACGGTGCGCTATTTATCTAAATTACACCCTCCTTATGTTTCAAAGACAATGTAGTGAATAAGAATTTCTATTTAGTAGTATTACGAACAAGGGACCTATCACGAAAATTTTCAACTATTCGTAACGTTATCGATAAAAATTATATTAGTAAACTCCCTATCGGGTTAAAAGGACAACGTCAAATCTATTACAATTTTTTTTACGTTAGTAATATTTGTAAATTTGTCGTATCAGATCTTCGATAGTATACAAATTGTGGTAGAGACATTAGTATTTCTACACTTCATTGAACAAAGTTCCATCTCTCTGCTTGCGAGCTTGCATTAAACTGACGTACTCAAGATTATTAAACTCTAAATGTATACTTAGAAAACATACTAAATCTATACTATTATAATAAAGCGTAAACACACTTCTTTGTTGCCTAAGTTGTCAGCAATTGCAGCGTATTTTTGTAAAATTCTTTTTTTAATAAAAAGCCCTACACTTCACGCTTTAGGCTATATATTTTCACGCAATTAAACTTAGTCGGTAAATATATTGGATAAAAATCCTAATGTGGGAAAGAGACCATAAGTTGCTGCCAACATCAAGGGAACAAGATTGCCACGGATTGCCATCATGTCGTGTCATTTTGACATTTGCAATTGATGAATTGACAAATGTAAACGATAAAATAAAGTTTTTATAATTACCTGGGTATGAAGCCGCGTGGGGACAGCTAGTGTAGTTATACAAAAAACAAAGCGGATGCACACCTTTGATTTAACTGTCGCCCAACTGTTGTTCGATTGTCGATTGTTTCGCAGCTTATTCAACTGTTTAGTTGCACAAAAAATAATCGAGTAGTATACGCTCCATATAAGCTGATAGAAATCAAAGCGAGACTAAACAATTGTGCAATACTTTAGTCAAAAGTGTGCGCACGCTCTAAATGTATACTAAACTAGCTTTCGCCCGCGACTCCGTCGTAAAACATACCCTATGTTACTCACTGATAACGTAGCTTTTAAATGGTGAAAGAATTTTCGATATCAGTCCAGTAGTTTTTGAGTTTCATTACAATCAAACAAACAAAGTTATCCTCTTTATAATATTAGTATAGAAGACTTTGTTAATGATTACTTAGGAGTGTAGCAAATGCCTATTAAAACTACGCAATGCGAAGAACTATTGATAGTATTGTGAACTTACACATGTGGTAATAATTAATATCGACGTAAGTCGTAAAAATAGAAACAGAAATGTGTTGTTACTGCATTTGTAATGAATAAATAACTAAAGCACGTAATGAGACGACAGGTGGGGACACATCGCTGCATTTATTATTGTACACCTGCTGCGAATGTTGCTTCCGTTCAAAAGAAAAATAATAACAGAAATAATATTCCGATAGTCGTTTCGGCACACGGGCTGATAGCGAAGAGCTTCGACCAATACTTCGAGAAGCTCTCGCTAGACAGTTGGATTAAGGGCTCGATTCAAAAGGCGGTTTTTTAGAAACCGCACGAATAGTGAGGAGGTTCCTGTCTCTACAGCCCTGACCACTGGTTGCTTGAGTCATCGGATTCCGCAGCCGGTGGACTTCTATTTTTTCATATAATATGTTTTGTTTTGTTATTTTAAAAAAAAATCATGTGAAATATATCATATATAAAAATTAAAAAAAAAACAAAGATATGAGAGAATAATAACAGAAATAGTAATTAACTGACTGCTATTGAAAATACGTAAGTTTCGTAATAAGAACTTATCGTTACATTAAAGTAGTCTAAGAGCGTGGGTACACCTAAGACTATCGAACAACTGAGTCGCACTATGATTCTTTTGAACTTAGATAGAGGTGCGTACTCGATTTTTAGTTGTGCAACTAAACAGTTGATTTGGCTGCGAAACAATCTACAATCGCACAATAGTTGTGCACCCGCTTTTATAATTAGAATATTTGATTTTTAAATCTCTATTGTCGTTTGTGTCCAGGCAAAATTAGAGGCAAGTTTCTGGATAATAAAACAAATAACAACTTGACTTATATCAATTATAAGACATGTTAGTTTTAATTGTTGTTTTAATGTGTGTTAACCAATTATTTTTATTACGATAATCATATTAATATTATAAATGCGAAAGTTTAGATAGATGGATTGATGGATGGATGTTTGTTAGAGTTTGTAGTCTAAACTACTGAACGGATTTCGATGAAATTTGGTACAGATGTAGATGATAGTCTGGAAGAAAACATAGGCTACTCCCTTTTTTAATTCTAAGCGGATGAAGTCTTGGACGAAAGCTAGCATATCAATAATAGTACAAAAATGTTTGCAACTATTTTGCACTAAGATGAATGCATTGAGATTGTTTTAATTTGATAATATTAAATTCTACATTGTCATATGTTAACAAACGTAATATCCATTTAACATAGTTCCACTTTCCCGTAACACATACAAGCGCTTAACGCCGACAAACTACGCGGAGTTACACTTACTTCCCAAACTAAACAAACACGTAGAGTAATCTGTTACAAACCTAAGTAATAACTTCCATGTTAATTGAAAAGCATTTTTAATTAAAAGGAATGTCTGTGCATAATATAATAGTCTGTATATTAAAAAGCTAAAATGTTTCTGGCTTTTTATTTGAGTAAAGTGAATACGAGCAGTAAATGTTAGGTGTAGAAATCTTTATAATAATGATCTTCAGTGTTATAATGAGTTTAATGTGGTAGAGCCCGCTTTAACATTGTAGGGCCGTCTCTCCTGCAATACCTCGACCATACAGAACAGGTCTAAAGTGGGAGCAAATATGCGTTTCATCTGATGAACATGGTGCTGGAGGCCTAATTTTAGTTTCTTATAATATCCACCTTTTTCTAAAGAGGAAAGAATGGGAAGGAAAAGTGGGTGTGACGGCGGAGATGAACAGGAACGTATCTCCTATGTGTATATCTGTCACCTTATTATAAAAAAAATCGATTAGCTATAAACTTAAAAAATAATCATTTAGAGTTCTTGTTCAGATATCAGTAGGTCTGAAAATTTAATGCGTGCCGTATCTTTCCTCAACGAACAGAAGCCTCGTCAACTTTACAGTAAAATTATTTTTAAATTAAAATAGCTTTTGCTTGCGATTTCGTCCGCACTGAATTTAAAAAAGTCTAGTAAAAATATTGTTTAACTTGTTACCGACAGCGCGGCAGTAAAAATACAAAACACTTATTATAAAACAAACATATCTTTATTTAAAACTTATTTACACAAAAAATATACAAAACTTAAAACTATGTCGATCACATCTTGTCTTCTTCTTTTATATATTTTCTTTTACAAACGATAATTGCCTTGGTGGCCAGTATGCTACCTCTTTGGCTGTATACATACTGCTTGTCAGCCAAAGAGGTTGTATTTTGCACTAACAAATATCACCAATCAGTGGTATCAGGTATCAGTTTTCCAAAAATTTGAATATATGAAATTACTTTTAATTAACAAATTGAATTAAAGTAACCGATATTAAACAAAGAGTGATACCAAAAAATCAGTAATCAGAAAGCAACTATTAGTACTCGCTGAACATATTTTTATTTTCAAATTCAACAAAATGTTGTCCATTTACCGTGGCAACTGAATTGAAAAACAATCAGACGGATTGCCTGCTACTCTCAGGGGGCTGAAAGTTACGCCTGGCTTGCGAACGGGTTCGAAAACATCACAAAAATTAGAATCTGTAACAAATAAATTATCAAAAACAAACCTTATATTAGACTAAATTGTATATTTTGATAAATAAAGGGGTACACCGGTAGAGGTAGACCTAGAAAAAGACGGATAGATTGCATGAAAGGTGACATGATCAAGAAGGGAGTGATGACTGAGATGACGGATGATAGAGTTATTTGGAGGACAAAAATCCGGCGCGCCGACCCTACGGGAGTAGGATAAGGCAGGGGAGATGATGATGAAAGAAACAAAACAGCAACTCTAGAAGGAGATGTCCTTACTAGCTTTCGCCAGCGACTTCGTCCGAGTGAAGTTAAAAAGACTAAAAGTAAACAACCTATGTGTTCTTGACTATCTTCTACTTTTCTGCCAAATTTCGTTAAGATCTGTTCAGCAGTTTAGGCTATAAACTCTAACATCCAATTTAAAATTTCGCAATTACAATCTTAGTAAGAAGTAAGATTAAATAAGATTTGAACTTGAATATTATATAAACAAGAAAATATCTAGATTTTTTTTTATAACATAAGGTGGCAAACGAGCAAGCCGCCAAAATGGCGAAGCGACCGCTGCCCATAGACATCCGCAATTGTAGATGCGTTGCCTACCCTTATACGACGGAGGAGGAGACGCACATAAAGAGGTTATTTCCCCTTCCTATGCATCTCCTCCACCGTCAAATCCCCTTCCTATTCCCAACCTCTCCTTATAAGAAAAGGGTGGTAAAGAGAAAGGGACTTAAATTAGGCCTCCGGCACCACACTCATCAGACGAAACACGGAATTGCTTTAATTTCACGCCTGTTTTCTGTGTGGTCGTGGTATTACACCGGGCGTGCCGGCCCATTCGTGCTAAGATGTTAAAGCGGGCACTACCACTGTTGAATTTTTATTTTTTAATTTTTGATTAAATGAGAATGTCTACAAAGGTAGAGTAAGACCGAAAAAAGTAAGAATGAATTGTGTGAAACAGGATGCTTTAGGAGTGAATACAGATATGACATCTAAGAGACATACGGAAAAGCAGCACATACTGTCCCTACGTATAGACAAGGGTCAGTCGATGATATATTTCCAACTTAAGTATTTAAATTTACTCTAAGCTTTGAATCCAAAGGAATAATCAGAGAATGCTTACAAAGATCCAAAGCGCTTGTACGTAATCATGTATGTAGCAATTTTCCTCCAAAACAAGATTGTACAAAGCCCGCCCGCATTGTAGGCGATGTAACCCGCTTCAATTGATCAATCAACTGTTAATTGCTAATTGCCACAGTTAGGTCAGCACTCGCTTTATTTTTATAGCTCTCGAATGCTTATTTGCTTTGGTTTACTTTTAGAAATAGAGATCTGTGACGGAATTAATCTCATTATTGCTTTAGCTTATAGTTGCTGATATTTTCTGTTTCGTCTCTATTTTCTGTAAACATTCGCTGCACTTTGAATTTATTCTAATGTTATAACTAAAGAGGAAAAATGTGTGTTTTTTTTTTTATTTCTGTATGTATTTTATTCACGCAAAAACTACTGGGCCGATTTTAAAAATTCTTCCACCATTAGCAAGGTAATTTTTCTGTGAGTAACATAGCCTATATTTTTTAATTTCACGCGGGCGAAGTCGCGACTAACAACTTGTTATTTATATTTTTGTTTTCAAACTAATATCGTTATATGACTTTATTGATAAAAATTAAAACTACCTACTTTCGATTCACTAAGCATGAAATAAGTACGTAACATACGGAACCCGAAATTGGCTAAACTAAGTTTTCAACTTGACCGATCCCTTAGCGTCGGCAGTTTCCGTCGTGTTTTGATTGAACGGCGCCTGTTTACTGCTGTTTGGTTTTATATAGTCATATTAGTTTTGTATCACGAATTGGATTTTACTACCTACCTTGTTTATCTATACCGATATAATAAAGCGTAAACACACACTACCTTGTGGCGTAGGATGTCAGCAATTACAGCATATATTTGAATAATTCTTTTTTTAATAAAAAGCCCTACACTTACGTCACGCTTTAGGCCATATATTTTCACGTCATTAAACATAAGGGGTTAATATTTTGGATGAAAACCCTAATGTGGGAAAGAGACCATAAGTTGCTGCCATCATCAAGAAAGCTAAATTGCCATAGTAAGGTAATTGGTATTTTGACCTTTGCAATTGATTGTTTGACACATGTAAACAACAAAATAAAAATTTCACAATTTTATGCGGATGAAGTCGCAGGGCAACTGCTAGTATGATCATAATGAAGTTAGTTATTTCTTTAAATCTCTTTTAAAATACTACGTAAAACCATATTTTCCTTTCAAAAACTTATCTTAATTCTATATTTCGTGAAATAAACTCAAGAAACACTCGACGAGCTGGACTTGATTATACCAGTGGTGCCCTCTCGTGGACGCAGTCGGTCCGTGAGAGCGCGACGAAGGCACCTTCGAGGCTTTTCACTACACGCTGGGATGCATTTAATCTCACCAACTGAATATCTTAAAGAATTCTCCATACAAAATGCATATAATTTCATCTATGCTGTAGGGAAAATAAAATAAAATTTTCCCTTTTTAGATTTATAAATTAGAGATTCAAAAGCTTGTAGATGTAGGAAGAGAATATGTGTAAATGACAAATGAAAATGATAACAGACTAACATAAAGTGGGATGAGAATAGGGAAAGGGCTCAAAAATACTCTAATTTCAAAACACTCAAAAACTAATTCATTCCAAACATTTTGTACTAAAATAAATAAAAAAAAACAGCACAAGTGACCAACATTCGAAAAAAAATGGCTTTAAAAAACATAGCTTAGATATAGCTAAGTAACACATTAAATGAAGTTCTATTAAGTAATTAACTTGAGAAACTAAAATTGTATAAAACTCCAGCTTTTAAACCAAGCACGATCGCTTACAGTAGCATTCTTAGAAAAACGCTATGTTAACGTTCTTAAAAGGTTTCTTTTAATTAACTATACGTTAAGTTTCATGTAGTGTTAAGAAAGTTTATGTAACATGCAAAATTCAAAACTAATACAATTTGGCCGCCATTACAGTTCAAATTTACGTCATCTTTATCTGTCTGCCTGCCTTCTACTGAATATACTCGTAGGCCCAATGCCTTATAAAATTGATAAAAATTACTAGGTTTCGCCCGCGACTCCATCATCGCGGAGTTAAAAAAAACAAATGCAAGTTGCGTAAGTGTTTTTCCAGACTACCCTCTACATCTATGCCAAATTTCATTGAAATCCGTTCAGCCGTTTAGGCTACAAACTGTAACAAACATCCATCCATCTAAACTTACGCATTTATAATATTAGTATGGTTTAAAAAGAATTTTCTAACATTTAGACCGTGCGTACACCTGAAACTAAACCATCGCACAACTATTTAGTCTCGCTATGATTCCTATGAGCTTATATGGAGGTACGCACACTACTCGATTTTTAGTTGTGCAATAAACAGTTGAATTTCCTGCGAAACAATCGACAATCGCACAACAGTTGTGCGATAGTTTAGTTTCTAGTGTACGCACGCTCTTAAACCTTTTATTTTAAACGTTTTAACAGTAATAAGCTTGAGTACATTTCGACTTGATTTACTTGATCGAAAAGCAATACAGTATCCCTTATAACGTAAGACTATTACCTAAAGGTGTGGTGGTACTGATAGCGAGATAAAGTAATATAATAAAATCGACACAAGGCTCTCATATTTAAATGAAATTTTGTATCTAATGTTTAGACCTCTATTATTCTGATTACAACAGTTTAATACATCTTATTGTAACTTTTTTAAGTAGTTAAGTTACTATAGATTTACTTATGTTTTCTATTGATTTAATAACATTGTATAAGGTACATCTAAAAGTATTTAAAGTTAATTATGTCACTTCTTCCAATAGTTATATCACTTTTATTATATAATTTCCTCTATAACTCGTACCACACCCTTATGTTTATTTCTATGACTACGGAGAAAATGAATGAAAAAGCATTTTGCGGCCTATCCCTACTCTAGCTGGAGTTTTAAGGAAAACGATTGATATCGGCTGTTATAGGAAGGATTGGAACATTCCTTTTCAATGTACAAATTAAATATTTACTTTAGGAAATACGAATTTATAGCCGTTGGTTAATTTGTTACTTGCTAGCTATAGATTCTCATTGGATTTGAAATGTGACTGGTTTGAAAGTATTTAGCACAGGAAAACAGTATCATATTTTTACAATGGTAGAACCCGCTAACATCTTTGCATGAATGGGCCGGCTCGAAATGAAAAGACAGGCGTGAAGTGGAAGAAATTCTGCGTTTCGTTTGATGAATGTGGTGCTGGAGGCCCAACTGTGGTCCCTTTTCCTTCCCACCCTTTTTTGTATGAAAACGGATGGGAAGGAAAAGGATTTGACGACAGAGGAGACGCGTAGGAAGGGGAAATATCCTCTTTATGTGCGTCTCCTCTGCGTCGATTAAGGGTAGGCAACCCATCTGCATTTGGGGATGTCTTTGGGCAGCGGTCGCTTTCCATTTTGGCGGATTCAGGTGGTCGCTTGCACGTTTGCCACCTTATATGATAAAAAATCAGTGGTTTTAGTCTTCTTCTATACTCTGGGACGAGTTAATTTTCTCCATCCCTTCTTCATATTCCCATCTCTTTATTTGACGTCAACTTTTTCTTTTTCCACTTCTGGGATACTACTCGATTTCTTTAGTCCATTTGTTCTTATTATGTGTCCTGTTCAATTCTATTTTAGAAACGTCACTTACTTTTGTTTTCTCTCTGATTCTTGAAATAGTCCATCGATGGAAAATGTACAAAATAATGTTTAATGCAAGTTTCAAAACTGTCGTCGCGAAAGCTAAGTGCTTGTGAGATCCTAATTGACGTGGACGTTCTACAGGCCTGGACATTTTATAAGATTTTATCAAAACGTCCAACTCTCTTGTCGTCAATTTTCTACAAAATTCCTGTTAACATTGATGTAATTAAAATCCGAAATGGGTTTTGAGATCTTGAAGTGTTGTCAAATGTCTCACTTTGTTTAAGCTCCTTTCACTTAAAGCTTTTAGAAAGTTTAAGAACATTTCTAAGATTAATGAAAACAATTGTTGCGTAACATCATTATATTTTTTTATCTCGTTTGCTTTTAATAACATAGAAAATCTAAAACGTACTAATATTATAAATGCGAAAGTTTAGTAGAAGTAGGAATTAAATTGCTGCGCCATGTTATGTTATTTTTATAAACGAGAGGTGTTGAATCAAACACGAGCTGCGTATTCACTGATTTATTCTATCTACCCTACGACTATTATATTTATATTAACTGTTTACTTAAACGTCCATCTATCTCTAATTACCTTACATATATGATGGATGTTAGAGTTTGTAGACTAAACGGCTGAACGGATCTCGATGAAATTTGGCATGGACGTAGAGGATAGTCTGGAAGAACATATAGGCTACTTTCTATTTTAAAAATATAACATTGTTATATGTTTTAAACTATAGTATGTATCGAAATAACTCAAAAACTACTGGGCCGATTTTAAAATTTCTTACATCGTTAGAAAGGTAATTTATCTGTAACATACGCTTTATTTTTAAATTCCGCAAGGCCCAAAGTCGCGAGCTACAGCTAGTTAATAACGTTTTGTACTTTTACATATGATAGAACTGCCCATCTATGTTATGTTATAAAAAAAACATATGACTAAAAAGCAAAACAATTGAGGTAAGACTTTTTAGTTCTAGTAATTCAACTATTCTTTTGTTTTACTCCAATCTTTTCCGTGCTCTCAGAAACAATAAGCGTCCCGTTTAGAAGCGTTCTTATGTAGTAATTACAACGCAATGATCTGGAAAATGGTCAATTATATGCCGACTCTGGCCCCGTTGCCGCTTCTAAAGCTCTTTAGTGCTATTCAATGAATACAGAGGTATTTTAGCAAGCAATTAATTTGTAACCGACATCTCAGTGGCAAGATAATTTTAAGTTAGTTATTTTCGATAATAGAGCGCGCACATTTGACTTAACTATCGCATATCTGTTCCGTCACGCTTTAATTCCTATTAGTTTAAATGGGGGTGGGCACTCAATTTTTAGTTGTGCAACTAAACAATTGAATGGGCTGCGAAACAATCGACAATCGACACTTGCATAATAGTTGTGCGATACCTTCGTCAAAGGTGTCCAATCTTACTTACATGAGATGTCAAATCGATACTTAAAAAAATTACTTACAAAGTCGCTTAGTGCAGATTGCTCATATTAAATGAAGACTTATGTCATTTCTTAATGACCATTATCTGACTCTTATTAAAATATGAGTTTCGTACGACACAGGATCTCAACCAGTTTCGGTTAAGCTGAGCCTTCCCCTTTTGCTATCTGTTACAAATTTTTATGAATTTTTTTGTATAACAATGTAATTTTTTTATGGCGATAAAAATGTTATTTATTTGTTTTTGTAATTTCAAAATGAACAGTATGTATGTAATATTATATCGAAATAAAGAACACCAAAAAAAAGTTATGGCAAACATTATTGATTGTATGTCGTATGAATTCGAAGTGGAGGCTCGTCGAAATGGCGTCTTAAAACACTTAAATCTAATGGAACATTTAATGGCTTGATAAGACGTCCGGGGCCGTAGGGCTCTCAAAGCTACGATTCGTAGAACGTCTACGAAATTTGTCATGTTTCCTTTAAGTAAATCAACAAACTCGACATTAAAGCTGAAACCAGAAATGTTACATTAAGAGCAAGCAAGACCTCTGACTAAACTATCGCACAATTATAATGCGATTATCGATAGTCGATTTCGCAGCCAATTCAAATGTTTAGTTTTAGTAGTGTGCGCACCATATAAGCTTATAAGAATCGAAGCGCGACCAAATAGTTGTGCGATAGTTTAATTACAAGATAACTCATCTATACTATTATAATAAAGCGTAAACAGACACTTCTTTGTTGCCTAAGATGTCAGTAATGATAGCATATTTTTGAATAATACAATTTTTAATAAAAAGCCCTACACTAACGTCACGCTTTAGGCTATATATTTTCACGCTATTAAACTTAGGGAGTAAATATTTTGGATAAAAACCTTAATGTGGGAAAGAGATCATAAGTTGCTGCCAACATCAAGGAAGCAAGGTTGCTATACTTTATCATGTCATGTCATTTTGACATTTGCTATTGATAATTAGACAAATGTAAACAATAAAATAAAATTTTCATAATATCATGCGGATGAAGCCGCACGGGAACAGCTAGTAAAGGATAAATTGAATAAATAAAATATGAAATATGTAAATTGAGTCATATTAAAATAATTCTATCTGGCAATGTCAAATCCAATCAGAAAATCCGTAGTAAATTTACAAAAGTTGGTAATTTATTTCGGGCGAAGGCTGACAGGGTTTAAGATTTGATTTGAATATTAATGAATGAGATCTACAAATTAAATGGGTTTAATACATTTGCCTAATAATATTTATTAATAATGTAATCCTAATTAAAAAATACGACCAACTAACTAATATTTTTTTTTTATAATATAAGGTGGCAAACGAGCAAGCGGCTACCTGAATCCACCGAAATGCGACCGCTGCCCATAAACATCCGCAATTGCAGATGCATTGCCTACCCTTAATTGACGGTGGAGACGCACATAAAGAGGACATTTCCCCTTCCTATGCGTCTCCTCCACCGTCAAATTCATTTTACCTTCCCATCCTCTCTTAAGAAAAGGGTGGAAAAAGAAAGGGACTAAAATTAGGCCTCCGGCACCACACTCATCAGACGAAACGCGGAATTGCTTCCACTTAAAGCCTGTTTCCTGTGTGGTATTACACCGGGCGAGCCGGCCCATTCCTGCGAAGATGTTAAAGCAGGCTCTATCACTACACTAAATAGAAGAAAATACTCGAAAACATCCAAAGAAAGTAAGGGCAAGTGTGTTTTTTTTTTATTTTTCACGTGTACTATAGGTGTTTTGTCGATGTAATATAACCTATAACACTCAAAGGAAGAAGAATCGAATGACCCATTTCAGAGAATTCACTCAAAATTACACTTAATATAATTTTAAAATTCATTTCCTTCAACTTAAATCGACACTTAAAATAAGCTCCAGTGAGTTTGAAAGTTTACCCGGCTGCGGGTAATTGTTGAACGCATTCTTATAATGAACATAACTTCCGTTTACAACTTAATTATTTAGAATTGGGAAATGAGATATTTACACTAACCTATGGAATATATATAAACTATAATCTATATTTATCAGTGGTAGAGCCCGCTTTAACACCTCGCACGAATAGGTCGGCTCGCCCGATGTAATACCACGACCACACAGAAAACAGGCGTGAAGTGGAAGCAATTCCGCGTTTCGTCTCATGAGTGCGATGCCGGAGGCCTAATTTTAGTCCCTTTCCCTTAATACACTTTTCTTAAGAGGAAAGGATGGGAAGGAAAAGTGGATTTGACGGTGGAGGAGACGCATAGGAAGGGGAGATGTCCTCTTTATGTGCCTCTCCTCCTCCGTCAATTAAGGGTAGGCAACGCATCTGCAATTGCGGATGTTTATGGGCAGCGGTCACTTTCCATTTCGGTGGATTCAGGTGGCCGCTTGTTCGTTTGCCGCCTTATATTATAAAAAAAAATTATATAACACTAATCTAATACAACTTTTAAGAGAGTACTTACATAGGTTTCCATAATAAAAACTTTAAAACAATACGTTTTTTTCTATTTTTACAGAGGGAATGAGCAAGATAACAATATTTGTACAACTTTAGCAGTGAAAGCCCACGCTAACACTAGTCTAAGTGCAATGTAATGTGCACGTAAACGTTCCAAATGTAAACTTCTAATGGCTTATGCCCGGTTTCCCAGCTACATTTAACCATTAGTTAATGTTTTTGGTTCGATAAATTAATGAAATGCGTTTCCGAACTCCGTAACTTAAGTTTCACTGCATTGAAACATAGGTCAATCAAACCACGAATTAGTCGATAATGACAAAATGATTGGAAACTTCAGAAACCCAGCATAAATGTTACAACAACGATTAGGATGTAGCCATCTTGAAAATGGGCCAATTACAGATAACGTTCCTAAGGATGTTACTTTCGAATGTTTCTGACTTTTAAGAAATAAACGCTCCAGGAAAAGAGATCACTAATTGACTTTTTTGTTAATCTATCATACTAATAATATAAATGAAAAACTATTAAAATATATGGATTTGGCTCACGAGATTACCGCCATGTGGCGTATGAAATCGACTACCATTATTCCGATAGTCGTTTCGGTACACGGGCTGATAGCGAAGAGCTTCGACCAACACCTCAAGAAGCTCTCGCTAGACAGTTGGATTAAGGGCCCGATTCAAAAGGCGGTTATTTTAGAAACCGCACGAATAGTGAGGAGGTTCCTGTCTCTGCAGCCCTGACCACTGGTTGCTTGAGTCATCGGATTCCGCAGCCGGTGGTGCTCTATTTTTTATATAATAAATTTTATTTTAATTTTTATATTCTTGTAAAATGTATTATATAGAGAGTAAGAAGTAAAGATATATGGATTAGTAAATGTGAAATTTTAGATGGATGGATGGATGTTTGTTAGAGTTTGTAGCCTACACTGATGAACGGATCTCAATGAAATTTGGCATAGATGTAGAGGATAGTCTGGAAGAGCACATAGGCTAATTGGCTTAGTTTTTATTAAAACCACACGGACGGAGTCGCGAGTAACAGCTAGTACTATTATAAAGAGGAGAAATTAGTATTTTATATGTACTGAAATAACTCAAAATGATTAGGCTGATTTGAAAAATTCTTTCACTATTAAAAAGATACGTTATCAGTGAGAAACAAGTTTTTTTTATTATTTTTTATTTTCACGCGGGCGAAGTCACAAGCAACAGCTAGGTCGTCATAAATTACAATTTATTTAGATGCTTATCGTAACCGTTATCAATAAATTTACTCTTTTAAAATAAATTTAATTTGTATTTTCTTTTTAATTTCTATATTATATATATTAATTGAATTTCGCATTCATTTATTATTTTTATGATTTCTATTCCAAGTTAATATTAGTGTTCTCATCTTTATAAAAAGACTCAAAACAATCCAACAATTGCGCGGCAACCGAACTGTGACGTCATCAACCGCTATCAATCATACCTGCGTCAGTGTGAATTTTATGAACCAACTGTATGTTGCTATATTACAAGCACTTGGAAGGTTAATAATAATAATATAGGTAAAAATATTTGTATCTGGCTCACGAGATTACCGCCATGTGGCGTATGAAATCGACTACCATTATTCCGATAGTCGTTTCGGTACACGGGCTAATAGCGAAGTGCTTCAACCAACATCTCTAGAAGCTTTCGCTAGACAGTTGGATGAGGAGCCCGATTCAAAAGACGGTTATTTTAGAAACCGCACGTATTGAGAAGAGGTTCCTTTTTCTGCAGCCCTGACCACTAGTTGCTTGAGTCATCGGATTCCGCTGCCGGTGATGTTCTATTTTTTTATATAATATGTTTATTTTATTTTTTAATAAATCTTGTTATATCTTGTTATAAATGTAGGTAAAACTTAATTAATTCAAAAGTTAACATAGTTTATCATTGAATTTTAAAATACTACTAAGTATATAAACATATTTCAAAATAACGTGAATGTCATTACTTAATGACTCAGTACTTACTTACATATGTAGGTACAAAGTTAAATTTTTATAATTTTCGACCACTAACTGTTGCTCACTATTTCGTCAGCATATAATTAAAATAAGATAAAAACATAGCTCTTATGTAACTTAGTAATAACATATCTTTTTAATTGTGGATTTTTTTAATCGCCCTTGTAGTTTTTGAGTTATTTCAAAACATAAATACAAATCTTTCACTTTTTACAATATCAGTATATATAGATTACTATCTTCTATTTAATAAAAAAATACCAAATCATTCCTATAAATGGTAAAATTTTAAAACCAGAAAGTAAGATTTCACGCGCCGAGAGTTCCCGGCGGTTGTTTCCGTCAGCGAGCGACAGTTGGCGCGATATGATTGATGAACTTCCAACTTCATTAAATCTTAAGTTTATTTCTAAAAACATTTATAAAGAAACTAAATAAAAGTTGAATTATTCTGTACTAAGTATTGTTTTATTTATGGTATAATTTATTCCGTGCCATTTCAAACAATTATAAATATCGATACTATAGTTAGCTTTTACTTGGAAAAAACGCAATTCAGAAGAATGATTTGATATGGCTTACTGAGTAAGCCGTGTTGGAGATATAATCATCCTCACCAGCTCACTCTACGTCCCCACCGAGGGTCTCGGAGCCTGCCCTAATAAGGGGTGACTAGGCCATAGACAACCACGCTGCACTGCGGGTTGGTTGACTTCACACATATCTTTGAATTTCTTCACCGATACGTGCAGGTTGCATCACGATGTTTTCCTCACCGTAAGAACGTCGGGTAAATTATGTACATATGAAAATTCGAAAAATCGAAAACACATTGATACAGCGGGATTCGAACCTAAGACCTGTAGATTACAAGTCAAGTGTTTAAACCACTGAGCCACCGACACTCAATATTGGAGATATAACAATACAAACATCCATCCATTCATCCATCTAAACTATTTGATTAGAGCTAATATTAGTAAGTTAGAAAAGGTTGCAATAAAATCTTCCTCTGTGTTCTTCGATAAAGGTTTTTTTTTGAGCTTCTTTATGAAGAATCAATACGTATCGTGATATTTTAACGAAAACAATACTAAAAACGGATAGAATTAAATAAGCCTATTGTACATTTCAATTAATAAAACGAATTTATACTAATTTCCGAAAATAAGTCTACTGGAATTTCCTTCGCTTAATTGCTCTACAAAATGGCGTCCGTTCAGCGTGTAATGCGATTAAGATGACAGCTGTCAACGGGTTGGCGCGAAAACGCGTCGCGATCGCTGCCAAAATATTTTGAATACAGAACAGTATTTTATCATCGAATATGCATTTAAATACAAACTTGCAAGAGCTGATTAACACAAAACGGATTTTTTTTTTAAATATCGTTCAAAAACATGCAACATTTTTATATTTTCACGGTATTATGGTTGGTACTAGAAATATAACATATCGTATATTAAAAACAACTCTTGCATATTTTAAATCACATGTTATATGATTATCATATTTAAAACTAGCTTTCGCCTGCGATTCCGTCTGCGTGCACTTAAAAAAACAAAAGCAAGCAGCCTATATGTTCTTCCAGACTTTCAACTACGTCTATGCCAGTTTTTATCGAGAATGTTTATTCAGTTTATGCTACAGACTCTAACAAACATCTATCCATCTTAACTTTCGCATTTATAAGTAACTAACTGTTCCCGTGCGGCTTCACCCGCAAGAAATTATAAAAACTTTATTTCATTGTTTACATTTGTCAAATTATCAAATACAAATGTCAAATGACATTACATGACAACCTTGCTTCCTTCATGTTGGCAACAACTTATGGTCTCTTTCCCACATTAAGGTTTATATCCAAAATATTTACGCGCTAAGATTAATGGCGTTAAAATATATAGCCTAAAGAATGACGCAAGTGTAAGGCTTTTTATTAAAAAAAAAGAAAAATTCAAAAATATGTTGTAATTGCTGACATCTTAGGCAACAACAAAGGTGTGTGTTTACGCTTTATTATAATAGTATAGATATTAAGAAAAATGCAAAATCTTGAAAGCATATCTTTTAGTAGAAAATATAACTACAAAGCAAAGCTATAAAACCTACAATATTACGTGTATTTCTTCAGATAACCGTATGAATCCCGAGATAGAAATTTCATTTTACTTCACTTGCTAAGAAAGTATTCAGATTTTACAATTTCGTTTTGCATTTTTCAAATGTTTACGTTATTATACAGACGGTGTACAACTCGAGTGTTTCTGCAGGAAACAAAATACAGTATTATCTTAGAAAGAATCGTTTAAATTGTTTTCCATGTCTATGTTATTTCAATGTAAATATTGTTTTGATTCAAGTTATTATCAACTAAGTTTTTGAACATCTTACTTGTGTTATGAAGCAACAAACTTAAAACTGTCAATTATTAGGGTTACTAGCGGCTTTTGGGGATTCTACCTTAGTAATAATAGAAACCGTTTGAAATAAACTGTATGAAGGATAAGTTTGTCTTTGCTTTTCACGTATGGATTTTTTTTATAATATCTTAGTAATAATGTAGCAGTCTGTTTGAAAACGTTCCTGTAGATTTGAGTTTATTCCATACAAACAAAAACATAAATCTTTACATGAAAGACTAGCTTTTGCCCTGGACTCCGTCCGCGTGAAATTTAAAATAATAAATATTAAATGAAAAAATATAGCCTAAGTCACTCACAGATAAATTACCTTTCTAACGGTGAAAGATTTTTTTAAATCGGCTCAGTAGTTTTTGAGTCTATTTATTACAATTAAACAAACAAAGTTATCCTCTTTATAATATTAGTATAGATAAAATATGTCGGTATGACTGTCTTTCGCCCACGACTCCGTCCACTTGATATTAACAAAAGTAGCCCATGTGTTTTTCTAGACTATGTCAAATTTCACCGAGATCCAATCAGCCGTTTAGGCTACGAACTCTAACAAACATCCATCCATTTAAACTTTCGCATTTATAATATTAATATTAGTATAGATGTTATGTTATATTATATACATTTTTTTGTTTTACTTAAAAGAAACAAGAAAATATAGATAATTCTTACATCGCATATAATCTCGTGTGAATATAAGACAGCCTGGGGACACATCGAGTGCGAGGGACGGGGCCGCTATCGTGTCGTCGTTAAGGCCACAAATCCCAAGATATTTACTATCAGAGTCCTCCCATCCACGCCTCTGCTAGTTAACAAGATAAAATGAAAAAATCTGCTTTAACTCACAAGGGCTTGTATATTATTTAAAAATAAAGTTTTTTTAATAACGTAAGGTGGCAAACGAGCCACCTAAATCCGCCAAAATGAAGAAGCGACCGCTGCCCCTAGACATCGGCAATTGCAGATGCGTTGCCTACCCTTATCCGACGGAGGAGGAAACGCACATAAAGAGGATATTTCCCCTATGCATCTCCTCTACCGTTAAATCCACTTCCCCTTCCCATCCTCTCCTTGTAAGAAAAGATTGGTAAATAGAAAGGGACTTAAATTAGGTCTCCAGCACCACACTAATCAGACGAAACACGGAATTGCTTCCATTTCACGCCTGTCTTCTGTATGGTCGTGGTATTACACCGGGCGTGCCGGCCCTGCAGTGCTAAGATGTTAAAGCGGGCACTACCACTGAAAGTATTGACATATAGAACAGTTATTAATAGATCGGTCAACGTTTTTATTTAATTTTAGAAATATGAACGTCAAAGTATTTGCAATGTTGATGGTTTTGTCTGTTACCAGCTAACTCAAGAAGGGCTGAATGGATATAGAATTAATTTGTCTTGGAATTACGCTTATTTTATTTTAATTATTACAAAACCTCACATATTTAAATTGTACAATATGTACATCAGTTATCTCACTGATATTTGATAGATCTTGCAGCCTAAAGGGCCGAACAGATCTCGATAAAAAATTGGCACAGATGCAGAAGACAGTCTGGAAAACCGCATAGGCTACTTTTTAATACCACGCGGTCGAAGTCGCGAGCTGAAGCTAGTTGATTTACGTAATGTGACTGACCTTGGTTACATATGCAAAACACTGTTAGCCTTCGAATACCAGCCAGTGTAATAGGGGCTGTGACGTCAGACGATCGTTCAGCAAGCAAGGGTGAATAAACAGTACGAGGCTGTATTTATGAAATTCCCTGAAAGTAACACATATGAGTGTGAATGTTTAATTTCCAATTTCCCGCCGCTGTGTGGGATACAACACTCGAAAACCTTGTTTATAAAGACAACAGTTATAAGTACGCTTTTATAAAATGTAGGAGCTATAAAATTGTGGTTTATCACCAGAAAATCATACTAAGAATTAAGGGCCCGATTCAAAAGGCGGTTATTTTAGAAACCACACGTATTGTGAGGAGGTTCCTGTCTCTGCGCTGTCTCCCAAACTCTGCTTAAAAAAGAAGCCGTCCGTTTGCGCAGTATAGCATTAAAGCCTACCGCGTATATCGTCTTTGGAATAATATGTAAACATGTTATAAATATTACGAGTACAGCAGTAGTAAACTATCATTAAAAAGTCTATTTAAAAACTAAAGCAGAAACAAAAGTATAATTTGTATCAATGCTCTAAAGGTTTATCTTATTTCCAACTAGCTTTTGCCTGCGAATTCGTCCGCGTATACCTATCTATATTTTCTTCTAAACTATGTTTAGATCTGTGACAAATTTCATTAAAATCCGTTAAGCTGTTTGGGAGATACATAGTAAATAAAGCTTCCAAACACACTTTTTCGTTAAATTTTTAGTATTAATATGATAGAAAAAATGCGCGAATTATTGCTACATACAGTTTAAATCATTTATACACGATTGAATATTACCTTGATGATTATCTATACGAAAATATACGACTTTCTTTGTATATAATTTGTTTAGAAGACTGGTATGTTCGTGACGCACGTATATCAATCGAGCGTCAATATTTCAGAACCAACAAGAGCTCGAATGATTACCCGCCATCAATCTTTCTGCGCGAAATCAATTTGCACAGTTCGTTATGCGATTTTGTTTACACTCGATTTTGTTAATTTTATATTCTCATGTTAACTTCGTAACAATTAGCTTCAACTCCTATTTATTTAATAGTAACAAAGTCTGATTATTCAGTTAACATATTAATAATTTTGATTTATATGTTCGATTTAAATTTTTATCGAAACATAATCCTATCTTCTCGCAGTACATTTATATGTAAATAAGTCTGAAATACATATAAAATCAAAGCAATAATAGCGCGCGCACATCTTTGACCAAACTGTTTAGTCGCGCTTTGATTCCTATGACCTTATATGAAGGTTACTACTCGATTTTAAGTTGTGCACCTAAACTGTTGAATGGACTGCGAAGCAATCGACAATTAAAAATCGCACAACTGTCGTGCGACAGTTAAGTCAAAGGTGTGCGCCCGCTCTTATTAAATCTTTATTTAATAATTAAAATAATTCTACATTTGATTTCGAAACTTTTGTTTGTGCTACACCATCTACTAGTCACGTAGCATTATGTAGCCCCGTGCCTACGGCGTAGCACATTCGGAACACGTTGCTTTAACGCGGCGCACAGTTAACTGCTAATTGCTACGGCCGGGGTTACTATTCAGCACTGTATCGTGAACGAAGCCTTTTTTCACAGCCTTTTTATAGATCCGTGTTGTAAAGCTACCAGCGTGATAAATTATCTAATCCAGTAATTTTGTAAATAAAATTTTATTGTTAAATGACAAAAACTTACATTGAGTAAAATGATATTTAGATATATTGAAAATGAACTATTTACAGATTACTAATGGCTCGCATTCCATAACTGTTCGGTTTTTGCGAAACATTCACCGCCAACCGTGGAGTGTTTCCAAATCCGTACGACTTAGTGTCCTTCAAGAAGCTTACGCAATATTACGCATGCCTCATCCGTTATTCTTTCTGTTACTACTGCTCTGCACTCTATACTAGTATTATAAAGAGGAAATTTATAAGGCGATATACATAAAATATCCGCACGGACGAAAACGGGAACAACAGCTAGGTATTATAAAAACAGTAATAAAAAACAAACACACAGATTTTTGGTAAAATTAGTGTGGACGCAGAACAGACGACGCTGGCGCTCTCTCGTGTCGGAGACCAAGACCCACTTCGAGTCGCTGCGCCAACGCAGTAAGTAAGTAACATTAGTGTGGGAATAAACAGTGTTTTTATCAAAGAAAACTATTTAAAGCATTTGAAAGTGTTGCACGAACAGCACAAATGAGGTCCAATAGGTTTCCTTGATCAAGACAATTAGCAATTAACTGGTGGCGCCTTGCTAGCGGGACGTGACGGGAATGTCACACTACACAGAACATATAGAAATTAGGGTTGTAAGAGAACTCCGCTTCCGCATCTGAAAGTGCGATACTTCCGAAAGAAATGTTACCTCCGCATCCGCTTCCGTTATTTCTTATGCGGAGTTATAACGGAGGTTAATTCGTTTTTTATGTCAATGGGGTGATTAGGTCAACTAACTATAATTGTTATACATTTTATTTGCATATTAAATTGTATTTTGTAATTATGTACCAATCTCTATTTTGAATTAACGTAGTTTTAGTTATTATTACGTTAATAAATAGCAATTAATTTTTTACTATTTTCCTCCGCATCCGCTTCCGTTAAAATGGCCTCCGTTACAACACTAATAGAAATGTTCCTGTTATCCTCTTATTCGGGATTCAGATAACACTAGGCTTTTCTGTTATATTAACATTTGAAAGTGATGACATATACTGTCATCCAATTCATAAGGCTTTCCCAAAAAAATAACGAAAACAAAAATGTTATATATAGGTTGTATTGAACTTTAAAACGATTTTCTTGTATTTTTGATATCGAATATTTTCCCAACATTATTTGATATTCACTACTACTGAAGTGTTTCTAATTACGCGCGTTCGGCGTCGCGGTCAAAAAACATCTTACTAACATTATGAATGCGAAAGTGTGGATGGATGAATGTTTATTAGAGTTTGTAGTCTATACTTCAGAATGGATCTCGATAAAATTAGGCATATATGTAGAGGATAGTCTGGAAGAATACATAGGCTACTTACTCTTGTTTTTTTTTAATTCCACGCGGACGGAGTCGCGGGCGAAAGCTAGTATATGACTTTAGATTCCGCGTAGCTCTATCCAGTCTTTTAGTAGCATCAAATTCCAACACGTACACTGCAATCCCGGAGACAATCAAACTGTAACAAAGTCAACACGACTGTACTTGTGCACTATTTACACAACAGTCGTCGCCCGCAGCTTCTCGCCTTGTACTGTCGCGTACACAACTAAAGTGGTACTTTACTTTGACGGCAAACGATTTTGTACATATGTAACTTTACTCTTTTGATAGTTACAAAGATTTTAATGGGAAATAATTGCCGAAGAAAAAAAGTTAAAGTGAAAATTAGTTTCGTATTCCCGCTTTTAAAGGTTCATTCAAAATTGTTAATGGTCTTCATTAGTAGCTTTGCAGTAGTTAAGACCTACACTGACTGTCACCCTTAGTGGCTTTTATTTATAACTTTGGGTACTGCATTGTTATCGACATGTATAAGTGTGTGCACACCTTTGATAATCGCACAACTGTAATGCGATTGTCGATTGTTTCGCAGCCAATTCGACTGTTTAGTTGCACAACTCAAAATCTATTAGTGTACCTTCAAATAAGCTTATAGGAATCAAAGCGAGACTAAACAATTGTGCGATAGTTTAAATTTAAAAAAAAATGCACTCTAAATGTTGTATAAATGATTATCGATATGACCATGTTACGCCATATTGTTTTCGCCTGTAGTAAACGATTGTTTTCACCTAACCGTAAATGACCAGTCAATCCACTCGGTTAACGTCAAACGTTCCCATATTCGATGGAGCGGCAAACGTCGAGGTCCGAAGCTTTACGGACCACAAACTCGCTCCATAATATTTATCTTGGGACCCCATCGGTTTAGCGTTTCGGAAATGGAACCCTGACCGTATCCATCTTTAGTTACATATAGTAGAGTAGAGAGTGTCCATGTCTCAGTGGTTAAAGCACTTGACTTGTAATCTACAGGCCTTGGGTTCGAATCCCGCCGTACCAATGTGATTTCCGATTATTCATATGTACATAATTTACCCGACGTTCTTACGGAGAACATCGTGATGCAATATACCTATATTGGCCGGGAATACCCCTGTCAATGCACATTAACGTTGTAACTGGGGTGCTAGTTGCTAGTACGATGTTTAATTTTATGACGGTCTCTCGATTACGATTCAAAAACTGCTTGCAATCTTCACCATTACGTTTCCACTGACGAAACTATTAAAACCATAATGTCATGTTTTTCAAAAAGATTATGTGGAAAGAAAATATCTTCATGTTTCAACAATAAAAACGGAATAATATTAAAAATAAATTATTAACATTAAAGGCGTTAATTTTATGTAAGAATTCAAGTAATAATAAAATAGTGTAGTTTTCCTTATAATTAAAACAAAAAGCGTCAGAGTATACATAACAGGGGAAAAACAAAAAACGCATGAGTGGGGACAACTGGCGAGCAAATTACTGCGTCATCCCCCGAGGGAAGGGGAGGGGAGGCTGCAGGTCGCATCCTCTGTTATGATACATCATTTATCAAGAAACATTTTATTATTTTATAACTTTTATTACTACTTTTGTGTACAATTTCTACTATTTTCAAACATTAGATTACGCTCGTGTATCTGTCCGCGTAGAATTAAAAAAAAACGTAAGTAGCCTGTCATTTCAGGGTATACTGTACATTTATGCACAATTTCATCGAGTATTCTTAAGCCATTTAAGGAACAAACTCTTATAAATATTCATCTAAACTTTCGCATTTATAATTTTAATATATGATGGTATATGGTATGGTATTAGGTGATTTATGTTGTTACTCCCAAATGTTTGTTTCGCTGCATTTGTACTCATTATATTGCACGCCCGGGGTACTTATTGTTTTTTTTGTGTACAGATGTTTGTATAAATGAATTACAATAAATAAGATATCCTTTTCTTTTCGAATTATTTTCGCGTAACACAGAGTTTAAAACAAAATAAAATTAATTGTAAAATTCTGTTACAAAGTAATAAAAAGTATGTCAAATGACTAAAGTAGAAATTTGTCCTTGCCTGAAATTACATTGCACTTTTACTGCTCTGTGTTTATGCTCATTTTTGCAGAGTTACGGCTTGTTCTGTAATTACCTTGAACGTTGTATTGTTGAGTAGAAATAACGTATTCTAAGACTCAAATGCTTGGGTACAAAATTATAGAAGGCATTTCCAATTTTATGCGGATTTTTAAGCTTTATTTCGGCTTCTTGTTTCTATTTTACCTCATATTAAGTTATTTTGTCCATATTATTTTTTAGCAATAAACATCTATCTAATAAAAAAATATTTTGATATACTTCTCACTGCATTCGTAAACTGTTGGAGAGATTTTGATAATATTTCAATACGGGTAATATCTTTAAAATAAAAAAGCTTATCTCATTTTTTATTAAATTTCCCTTTTCACATCTGATATTTAAATTTTACAAAAAATGGAAATCTAGACTTTGTCCGTCGAGAATTAAAAAAAAACCTACTAAGCATATGTTTTGTTCCAGACATTTACATCTATGCCAAACATAGTCAAGATCCGTTAAGCATTTTTGAAGATATGTAATAAACATCCATCCAAACGTTTGCATTGTTAATATGAAGTAGCTGTTGCTCGCGACTTGCTCCTCATCATCATCACCATCGTCGTCATCATCACCAGCTCACTATACGTCCCAACTGAGGGACTCGGAGCCTTTTTTTTTTCGAAGGGGAATGCGTTACGCATACTCCATGCCTCGGGGCAGACACGTGAGTTATGTAGGACTCTCCCCCATAGTGGGGGGCATACCTCACTAAACCCCTTCGTTCCCTCCTTGCCATAGTGTGGGACACTACGGGATCGCTTGCGCTTGCCACCGCGACGCCCCACTGAGGGACTCGGAACCTACCCTAAGTTAGGGCGACGTCGTTCGACCCCGTGACAATACAAAAATAATAAAAAACATAACCTATGTTACTCACTAATGTCGTATGGTGTAAGAAGTTTTGAAATCAGCCCAGTTGTATTTCCTCTTTATAATATTAGTATTACTACATCGTCGCTCATTATAGCACATCAATCAAAATGTACTTCCAGTATATACCGTTAGCATAGTCGCCAGCAATTAATTAATGAGGTGGTATCAAATTCGCAATTACTAAGAGCGTGCGCACACCTGAAACCAAACTATCGCACAACTGTTTAGGCTCTCTTTATGAACTTATAATAGAGATGCGCATACTCGATTTTTAGTTATGCAACTAAATAGTTGAATTGGCTCCAAAACAATAGACAATCGCAGAACAGTTTTGCGTTACTTTAGTCAGAGGTATACGTCTACTCTAAGAGTATGATTGATAACCTCTTGCCCGATTTTCGCCTTAATTGTACTTCCTTATTATGTTATTAAGAAATAAAAACTCGGTTGATTGGACTTGTTAAGGCAATAAAGCGTGATCTATAATTTACTATACGCTAAACAAGTACAGAAACATTTGGTCATCTCTTTCATATGCTTTAAAAAGATAGAGATAACAGTAATAAATATAAGATTGTTGTATTTTAAACACAAAAGTTGACTATTATTTATGTTATTAATTTGTAATGAAACGAACATTTTAAAACAGTTATCAGATGGTGCGCACAGCGGAACTTTGAGTCCGCGGGGAGTATCTGACAATCGGGCCGATTGTTTTTCAATTATACACGAAAGTTACATGTATACATGTAGATTGTATACAGGCCGGATAAATTTAAACATGTATGTGTTGCAATCAGAAGAAGAAATCAATGAATTTAAGTCATAATTAGAACACGAGCACCCCCAAGCGACTTTCGGGAGAACTTAGATCATTCTGAAAATAGGAACCGTTGCGAGAACATTGTTTGAATAATATGAGCTTGGTAGGTCGATGATATCCTGACTGAGAAGTACTGTGGATGTATTCCAGGGATCCGACTTTACCCATGACCTAGTAATTCTGATATCGTGCTAGCTCAAGCCATTATATACATTAGGAAGTGAAAACCTTACTTACGAAAGGTTCGCATGGTATGGGCACGTTAAGAGGAAGGATGTATCGCATGTACCAAGGAGAGCGTTAGTTATGAGTGTGGATACACCGGTAGAGGTAGACCTAGAAAGAGATGGATTGTGTGAAAGGTTATGTGGAGGACAAAATCCTGTCGCGCCATTACGGAAGAAGGATAAGGAGGAAGATGATGATTCATATACTTGAAAGAGATAAAGCTAGTGACAAAATGGTATTGCTAAGAAAGGACCATAGATATCTGCAAGAAATTAAACATCATGCCTGTCTTTTGTGGTCGTTCAGCAGTCTAGCAGGCCGTTTAAGATTAGACTGAATCTAATATTGTTAACATTTACATTCCAATATAAGTAAACTAGCTTTCGCCCGCGACTCTGTCCGCGTGAATTTAAAAAACAGTGAGTAGCCTATGTGTTCTTCCAGACTATCCTTTACGTCTATGCCAAATTTCATCGAAATCCGTTCAGCCGTTTAGGCTTCAAACTCTGACAAACATCCATCCATCTAAACTTTCGGTTTTATATTAGTAAGATATCCTTAACAATAATTATTATTTAAGCTAATTGTAATAACAATTTAATTATAATAAACGTTACAGAATGCTTTGTATGTGCAATGAATCGTACAGAATAAAGCGCTTTAGTAATTAGTGAGGTCTCGCGGATCGCCCGCGTGGCAGCTGCTGCAGCGCTTTATTATCAATTCATGCTCGTCTGTGTCAACGGCTGCTTGAAAGAACGTGAAAAATTAATTCCATTATCGTAAATTGAATTGGCTACAAGGTACATATCTTTATAGACTGCAGTTTTTAATATTGCAAATTACTGATTAACGTTAGTTAATGCAAGAATGGACGATATTTTTATGAACAACTACCTTTTGCCCGTGACTCCGTACGCGTGGAAATAAAAAAAATAGTAGCCTATGTGTTCTTCCCGACTATGCTCTACATCTATGCCAAATTTTGTTCAGATTTGTTCAGCAGTTTAGGCTATAAACTCCAATTAATATACACCCATCCATCTAAATTTTCGCATCTATACTATTATAATAAAACGTAAACACACACTTCTCTGTTGCCTAAGATTTCAGCAATCATAGCATATTTTTGAATAATTCTTTTTTTAATAAAAAGCACTACACTTATGTCAAGCTTTAGGCTATATATTTTCACGCCATTAAACTTAAGGGATAAATATTTTGGATAAAAACACTAATGTGGGAAAGAGACAATAAGTTGCTGCCAACATCAAGGAATCAAGATTGCCATAGTAAGGTTAGGTATTTTGACATTTGCAATTGAGAATTTGGCAAATGCAAACAATAAATTTATAATTTCATGCGGATGAAGCCGCACGCGAACAGCTTTTTTATAATATTAGTATGAATAATAATTAAACATTTATGTACAGGTGTTACCAAAATAGCTAGACACTAACAAAAGTCTAGATACATTATACCTTGGACTGTATTATTAATACAAACTATAAATAACAGAATATCGCTTAAGCAAATCACTTAGATTTAGATACTGATTATCGGCTATATACTGAAATTAATCTTCTATATCTTCGCTTAAGGTGAAGGAAAACATCGTGATGCCTGCACATATCGGCGAAGAAATTCAAAGATATGTGTGAAGTCAACCAACCCGCAGTGGGCCAGCGTGGTTGACTATGGCCTAATCACCCTAATTTAGGGTAGGCTCCGAGCACCTCGGTGGGGACATATAGTGAGCTGGTGATGATGATATCTTCGCTTTGTAAGCTAACTGTCGAAAAAATTTTAATGGAATTTAGAGGTTTACATTGCACACCTGAAACTAAACTATCGCATAACTGTTTAGTCTCGCTTTGATTCCTACGAGCTTATGGAGGTCACACTACTCGATTTCTAGTTGTCCAACTAAACAGTTGAAATGGCTGCGAAACAATCGACAATCAAACAGTTATGCGATAGTTTAGTCAATGGTGCCCACGCATTTAGTGCAGCTGTATCATTCAAGACATTATTATTACAGTTTAGTGTATTTAAAAGAATATGTGAAATATAATAAAATTATAGAAAAAACTCTGCTGAAACATGTCCACAATTGACTGTAAATGTCGCCATTGGCAGCCTCCTGGAGCGTAAGGGATCGCCTCTATAACGTTCCAAGCGAGGTCTTCCCAGACATTTATTATTACGGTATTTGTCCAAGCCTTTCAGTTTTTCGACTCCAATAAATTCACCTTATGAAACGTTATTGAATTTTTGGTACTATTTTACTATTCCCAATATTTAAGAAATGTTGAACTGCAATTTATGGGCATATTTTCTCTGATTACAATGAACGCACAATATTTAATTTTATGACAGCTTGACATTGGTATAAATATAGGTACCTTCAGAACGATCTCGTATCTCTATGTAGAAAATAGCCTGGAACACATAAGGCACTTAGTGAGTATTTTTTAATGCTGTATCGAAGTCACGAGTGAAATATTTCGTAGAAGTTAAAGAAGAATTATAGCGGAGCGTCGGTGGCTCAGAGGTTTAAGCACTTGACTTGTAATCTACAGGTCTTAGGTTCGAATATTTACCAGACGTTCTTACGGTGAAGAAAAACATTGTGATGCCTGCACATATCGGCGAAGAAATTCAAAGATATGTAAGTTAACCAACCCGCAGTGGGCCAGTGTGGTTTACTATGGCGTAGTCACCTTAACTTAGGGTAAGAGGACATATAGGTTGCTGATTATGATAAAAATATACCTATATGTTTTATATAAAACATCCAAATAATTGAACACCATGTGTGCATTATGACCGAAGAAATCAAAAGCTAGGAGGAATTTATTCTTCCTGTTTTTTTACTTATAAAACATCAGAATGAATAGATTTCCATTCAATTTGGCAAGGCTTTTGTAATTACGCATCGATTGGTCGCAGCCCACCTGCGATCCTTCGTTATTAATTCACACCCGCTCTGTACTCCACAGAAACCTTTACGCTGAAAAAACATCACGTTTTCAGTATGTCAGGAATTAATTTATCATGTAAAATTAATACATACTGTAAAATTCGACTTTTTACAATTAATATTTCCGCGGATTTATTGATATATTTGCCTCTTTATTAACAAACTAGCTGTTCCCGTGCGATTTCATAAGCATAAAATTATTTTATTGTTTGCATGTGTCAAATTGTCAATTTCAAATGTCAAAATGACATGACATGACAAAACTTGGCAATCTTGCTTCCTTGATGTTGGCAGCAACTTAAGGTCTCTTACCCACATTAGGGTTTTCAAAATATTTACCCCCTAATGGCGTGAAAATATATAGCCTAAAGCGTGACGTAAGTGTACGGCTTTTTATCAAAGAAAATATTCAAACATATGCTGTAATTGCTGACATCTTAGGCAACAAAGAAGTGTGTGTTTACGCTTTATTATATTAGTATAGAAGTATAGATTATATATAGCCTTCGAATTCGTCCGCGCTGAATAAAAAATGTAGCTTATATATTCTTTTAGACTATGCTCTATATCTAAACCTAAAGCATAAAATGTAGTTTCAAAATTCCTCCTATTTAATATAGTAATTTTAAATTAAATTATTATTTCCATCTTTAGAAGAAAATTAAAAAAAAAAAACATTGTTATGTGTTAAACCAAAATTATCTCAAACGGGCTATACTATCATCAATTTTGCATACTTAAAGTGTTTAAATAAAATTTATTATTAACCAGCGTTGCGGAAATTCAAACTTAGTCTATTACGACAAACTACTATTTAGACAAACGGCGAACTATAACCCCTAGTACGTATATCATGGGTAATAAAACTAGCGAGCACGTAATAATGCACCATTTTACTCAAATTGTTTCACTACGGCCCGAGAAATAATAACATGGTAGCCCTCGTAACCGTACTTTATGGCACGCAAAACTTGCTAAGTGTCTGCCCGTAGGTATGTTTATATTTATAGTTTTATGACAGATATCTGTTGGACATTGGGTATTTAATATAATTCATACTTTCATACTAATATTATAAATGCGAAAGTTTAGATGGATGGATGGATGTTTGGTAGAGTTTGTAGCCTAAACGGTTGAACAGTTTCGATTAAATTTGGTACAGATGTAGAGGATAGTCTGGAAGAACACATAGGCGACTCACTTTTATTTTTTCAATACCACGCAGACGGAGTCGCGGGCGAAAGCTAGTATCTATATAATAAGTGAAGAAAACTTGGCACTTCAAATAAACCGCGATAGCGCCATCAATCTTTAATTTAAAATACTTGAGAGAGCTTTACTTAGATTTAGATAACAACGGGAATAACAGCAAGTGGTATTCTTTCAAAATGGTGAAAAAAACTTACTAAAACGACTAGGTTTTACATGACTTCTAACATTTTTAGGAGAAGTGAGACTCGGCAGTTTTTTATCTGTATCTATACCAATATTATAAAAAGGAAAGATTTGTATTTTTGTATTTTTTTATGTATTGAAATAACTCAAAAACTACTTGGCCGATTTTAAAAATTCTTTCACCGTTAAAAAGGTAATTTATCTGTTAGTGACATAGGCTATATTTTTTATTACGCAGGCCAAGTCGCGAGCAACAGCTAGTATTTTATGTTTTTATGGGATCAGAGTTATATGTGGAGAATTGCATAAAGTTATTAAAAAAAAAAACTTAGATTATTAATTATGGTCGAATTAATTTAAAAGTAATCCAGGATAGATTTTTTTTAAGAAAAGGGGAGTAAACGATCGGGGTTACTGAGATAATTTTCGACACCAAGATACCAGAAGAACAACAAATGTTTAAAACTTTGAGAAGGTGACACGCTTCTTGACTTGTGACGTCCTTTAATAGACTACTAAAGTAAAAATTAAGATTACAAATTCTGGTCAAAATTACGTAAACTTATATTGGTTTACTTTGTCTTAGCCCGCGGCTTTCATGCAGCAGCTTTATAAAGAAATATGCAAATTGCACTTTTGTATATAATAACGGGCCAGTTTACTGCCGCGGTGGCGTTGCGACTTCCTCTATATTGCTCCCGCCTCGTAAAAAAATTCAAACTACCCTAACCAAAATTTAATAGGCAAGATATAGTGGAATATTATTTAGTACTAGGTTTCTTACGCGACTCCTTCTACTTCCTACGTTAGTTCTTTCAGATTATTTTCTACAACTCTGCCGAATTTCAGCGAGATCCGTTGAGTCGTTTTGGTGACACTTAGTAACAAATATCCATTATAAATGCGAAAGTTTAGATGGATGGATGTTTGTTAGAGTTTGTAGCTTAAACGGCTGAACGGATTTCGATAAAATTTGGTATAGATGTAGAGGATAGTCTGGAAGAACACATAGGCTATTCACTTTAGTTTTTTTAACACCACGCGAACGGAGTTGCGGGCGAAAGCTAGTCCAATATAAATTTAAAAAAATATATATCATCTGCTTTCAAGGATTTTGCTTTAAAATATTTATCAAATAACTTGATTTATTACTTAACTGGCTTTCGCCCGCGACTCCGTTGACATGGAATTAAAAAAAAAACAAAAGTGAGTAGCCTATGTGTTCTTCAGACTATCCTCTACATCTATGCCAAATTTCATCAAGATCCGTTCAGCCATTTAGGCTACAAACTAACAAACATCCATCCATCTAAACTTTCGCATTTATAATATTAGTAAGTTTAACTTGTAAATTTAATTGACTACAAAAACGATTTCTAAGATCGCTCTAAAATTAAATGAAATCAAGTTATAGACTTTAATAGAACAATTCTACGCATCTGGCGCCCTCTGTTCATCCGCTCTGAAACTTTGAACTTCTCTTTGAGAGTCAATTATGACCCGAAAACCAAGTTTATTATGCCTATAAAATCGCCATTTTGAACCTTAAAACTGTAGCAATAAGGGTGAAATAAATTTCTCTTCCAAATCTGTCTATGAAATTTTTCTGACGGTAATCGGCACCCTAATAACAATTATTTTTCTCGTTGAAGTGATTGTAAGATTATGAAAATTGTAATTGAAATTAAAGTTTGATTTAATTTCTAACTTAGTAAGTATGATTTGTTTTCAAGTTAACAATACTTAGCACTTCAATAATTGTGCCCACGCTATATTTTTTTAACTAGCTGTTACTTGCGACTTCGTATGCGTGAAATTATAAAAATAACAAATAACATATAGCCTATGTTACTCGTAGATAACAATCAAAGAATTTTTGAAATAAGCCAAGTTATTGTTACGTAAATCAAATATATACAAAATTACAAATCATTTCTCTTTATAATATTAATAGCTTTCTCCCGCGACTCCACCCGCGTGGAATAAATAAAATAAAAGTGAGTAGCCTATGTGTTCTTCCAGACTATCCTCTACATCTGTACCAAACATCGAAATACCATCCATCTAAACTTTTGCATTTATAATATTAGTATGAAGTACAGATATAGACTGGACTTTCAAAGTTCTAAATAATTTATATTTAAAAGCAAGTTCTTAATATTAAGAAAAGCTCTTGAGGGTGATGTACATGATGACATTTGTGATTTTCATAAATGACAAAATATTCCGTTGAAAAATCATGACAGTTGGGGACAAATAAAAAGGGACGTACATTGCAGGGACAGCTCTGCGCCGCGCGGAGTAATTTGCTCGCTAGTTATCCCGACTCATGTTTTTTGTTTGTCCTGACATCCACTATCATTTTGTATACTATTTTTATTTTAAATTATACCACTTCTTCCCGAATACTGGCTGGTTATATTTTCTGTGGATATATACTAGCTTTCGCAAGCAACTTCGTCCGTGTGGAATTAAAAAAAAAGAAAAGTAAGTAGCCTATGTGTTCTTCCGGACTATGTTCTAGACCTATACCAAATTTCATCGAGATCCGTTCGGCCGTTTAGGCTACAAACTCTAACAAACAAACATCCATGCAAACTTACACATTTGTAGTAAAAGATTTATTGTCGTTTAAACAGAAGAACGACTTTCGTAGACGTTCCCGTAGATGGTATACGACAATACCACCACCAGCTCACTATATGTCCCCACCGAGAGGCTCGGAGCCTACACTAAGTTAGGGTGATTAGGCCAAAATCAACCACGCTGGCCCATTGCGGGTTGGTTGACTTCAAACATATCTTTGAATTTCTTCGCCGATATGTGCAGGTTGCATCACGATGTTTTCCTTCACCGTAAGAACGTCGGGTAAATTATGTACATATGAAAATTCGAAAAATCTAAAATCACATTGGTACATGGCGGGATTCGAACCCAAGACCTGTAGATTACAAGTCAAGTGCTTAAACCACTAAGCCACCGACGCTCTCAATATGTAACTACGACAACACGTAACACAATAATCCCTTTTGTAGACAATTGGAGATGGTCGTCTACGCTACGAAATAGATAACCTAATCTATACTTATTGTCATTTTATGAAACTATTAAACTTATCCAATTTACGGCTCAGTTTGTTTTTTCTCGATGATGTCCATAAAACCTCTTACACGTTGCTTTCAAATTTTTTATTGTTGTTTTGTCGCGCTTTTATGGCTATTCGCATAAAGAATACTAAGTTTATGTATAAAGCTTATGTTTTAAAAGCTGTGTACACTTTTCCGTACATAAACTGTATCCTAATATCAATGATAACCTCAATTTTTTTGGATATTACATGTTACGCTAAACTATTAAAATTAGCGATCAAATAATTTATTGGTGCTTTCAATTAATTTCTAAGTTATATCTTAACAAGAATCCTTCTGATTGTTCCTGACAGCTTTTCTTTGGAGAGTAAGGTATCTTATATCTTGGGTAAGTTACCGTGAACTTATACAATATTTTCTTTAGTACATTTATGTAATACAGGTACAGGTAGTATTAAAAATCGAAATTACATTATGCTAAATGCAGTACCTTGGGGAAAGGTTAGGCGACCGCCCAGGGCGGAGGACTTAAAAGGGCGGGCGCCACGTCTTATCTATGCGTTTGCATTGCTGTTAGGGGAGACTGTAGAAATCTCGACCAGAGCGTTGGTAATGGTAAAACTGAACCTGGATTAACGTATCAATATCTGTCTATACTAATATTATAAAGAGGAAAGATTTGTGTTTTTGTATGTATTGAAATAACTCAAAAACTACTGGGCAGATTTCTAAAATTCCTACACCATTAAAAAGCTACGTTATCAGTGAGTAATATAGATTATGTCCTGTACTATATTTTTTTATTCCACGCGGGTGAAGTCGTGTGCAACAGCTAGTGTTTTATAATCACCAAGAAAGCTCCGTAACTTTTAAACTGCTTCATTTGGACGACAATAAAAGAATTTCGGTCGTTTACGACTTTTCTGTTTTTTATTGTTTCGTTAACACTTTAAACGTACTTAACGAAGGTTAAAGACTGCGATCATTAAAATGGAAACAAAGAAGCAATAACGGTCTTAAAAGGGACAGGCAGAGATAACAAGGAGTTTGTTTATGGGACATCTTTGGTAAAAAATTAAAATTTTACTAAAGATACATTTTGAGAACGTTTTACCAAGTAATTTATATTAAAAATACCTTTTATATAATATATTGTTGATCAACGCAATAAGGCTATAAGGCTTTGGGTTTTTAATCTGTTCTGATTAATGTTTATCACGTGGATTAATATTTCCGTATATCCTTGTATTATGTCACGGATAATTCAATAAAGGTTCGTTTTGTAGTTAACAGATGGCGCTATCAATTTCTCAAATGCCCGCAATGGATTGACAATTTTTATTTAAAAAAATAAAATGATATGGTGATTGTGATTGGTGATCCAATTACAACTAGACTTTGCAAAAGCTACGTGTATACAATTTGAGGGGGGGGGCGTAAAGGTTGTACTGTTTCGTGAACTGGCATGTGTAATTCCAGCCCTTATATTTGTATTTTCTTAAATTGTTGTATTTAAAATACAGATAGAAATAAATGTTTTAAAAGTTAAAAGCTTTATAAATGAGAATTGATTGTCATTTCGTGTGAAATAATTAGTGGTAATCAGTCGACGGATGATGTTTTTAAACGAATGTTTCCATTCTGTAAATCTCCGTTAATTCGTCCGCCGACGTTGACCCACAGTTGCTTGTTTGCGGTAATTACATCGCGTAATAAGTTTAACGTTTAATTATTTGTAATTCAATTTAAAATACATAAAACTTTGATTACCGCCATCTAGTGCACAGACTACTTAATTAAATAATTTAAATTATTATCTATTTATTTTTATTGAAAAACGCAGTTATAAAAATGTATTTGTATATTATGTACACTTATATTCTACAGATTTACAGAAAATGTATAATCCCAAAGTAAAACTTTAACACAAAAAATACGCGTCCTATTAATGCCTATGAACTACCGATAGATGTCACTATTGTAAGATAATGGGGTATTTATTGTCCATTAACCGTGGGGTCGATTCGACCGTCTTATGATTTAGCGACTTCAATAAACTGTCTAATCTTATATGAAAATTAAACAGAAAAAAATAAGGTATTTTTTATTCTACATTCTTAAAACAGTTAAGCACATAATGTGAATTGAGCTTTTAAGATGGCGGCGTCCTAATCGTTATTGTCACATTAAGCTATTTGAACCAATTTAGAGCATTAAAACTTTTACGAGCTAGCTGAATTGTAAACGTTAACATTTAATTTCATTATTAACAAATACTCTAGCCAACATTATAGTGAAGGAAAACATAGAGAATAACCTGCACATATCTATGCAATTCTAGAAAGTAAAATCAAGCATACCGTAGTGAACCAGCGTGATTGACCAAGGCCTAGTCGACGACAACCTGAATGACCTTAAAATGTACTTGAAGAAACAATTCAAAGATGTAACGTGCTGTTAAAATTTCAAAAAGCTATGTAATATCGAGAGAAATATTAATGAATATCGTTCGACAAGTTAGATACGTCTCGATTCGTTTCATATATTATTTACAAGCAAATGAAATGTTACGCATAAAACTAAAAGCGATTCAATATATGTAACAAGATAATGGAAGTTGAAGCGGGCAATATAAAGGTGGCGTCACAATTGTAGCGACAGGATTTTATTTATTTTTATTTAATATATTATTATTATTATTATACAATAAAGTAATTGCTATCGTCCGTCCTCCTCTTTCTTTCTATAAGATACATATCACGTACTCTTTCTTGTGACGAAAAGCAGATAAATATGAAGCACAAAAATTGAACTTAAATTACTTTTATTACTATTTAATAAAACTTAAGTGTGCTTGTGGTATGTTGCAGAGTTTGGTATAATTAAATTCCCGTATTTTCTTAATATAGATATTGATAATATTAGTATTTAATAAGGATTAAAATATTGCTTATGTAAACCGCCCGCTGTCAGTGGGGCCACACACTATTACGTATTTGTGCGAGCGCGTAGAGGGAATGAAATGGAAAAGTGGCCTACAGGAGGATTCCGAAGAAATACGACGCAGCGGTAGTTAAGGCTTGTACATAATGTATACAGCACCACCGTCTCACTACACAAGCCTGCGAATTACTTACTGAATGGCGACGAAGCGTTTCAGAATATCGCTTTTGTTTAAATATATATTCTCCTTATATACAAGTTACTGCTTACCAGATACTGGCTGGCGGGACGACATGGAGCTGGTTACGCGAGCAAAAGTGATTGACTGACAGGCGACGTTGGCGACCTCTCGTATTGAAGACCAATACCTACTTTGGGCCGATGCGCCAGCGCAGTGAGTATATACGAGTTAATATATAACTCAATGACTTTAGTTAATTTACTAAAATTGCTAATTAATTATAATAGGAGTTTATTTTAATATTTGTATTGTACAATAAAAGAAGTACCATCAAGTAGAGCTGTTGCCATTTTATTTATTCTTTTCTAGTAAGGGAAAGATGGAAAGCGGAGAGGAATTTGGCGGGATATGTGGGAAAGGAAAGTATCCTTTTTAGTATATTCTCTATCGTTTAAAGGTAGATAACGCATTTGCAGTCTTCTATTACCAATATCTTTAATTACAATCACTGACTTATTTTAGTGAAATCTGTATAAAATATACATAACTAAATATGTTATGTACATGATTTGAATCTAGCAATATTCTTATCTTGGGATTCCTATTTGTAGGCACTCAAACATTTTATTTGTCGCGTCTCAAAACATCTTGAATGTTTTCCGATAATGGAAAAAAACTTTATCTGATAGAACAATTCGATAAGTATTACTCAAACTAAAGTTATGTTTAAAGCTATGAGACATGTTAAATGAATTTTATATTCCCTCAATATTTACGTCGTATGTAACAGTTATTGAGGTGCAACAAAAAATGGCGTTTTTGCAGTTAGCTTTTTACTATAAACAAATGTTTCTAGAAAAATGCAATGTTTCATTCGTCGCAATGGAAAAATCCATTCGGAATATGTTCCAAATATAATATATCCACACATACGGTCGGGATAAAGGTTCATAAACATAAGGGACCGTCGCCCTGCCTCTTACAGTTAATAGTCCGCATACGTCCCCGATCTCTGTCCCGCCAACTTATTGGCAGCTTATGAAACCCTGGTACTATAACGATATAACCTTACTAGATTAATATCAGAACTAAATAGGATTCTAAAAATAAATCATTGATTTTAATTCATTTTTTTACCTGCCTTGAGGCCTGTCCCAATACTGGCTGATAGAGGCTCAGATTAACAATGACGTCACTGTCAGATAGGGTAACAAAATAAGACATTTCCATCATATACTTAACACATTGGATTGTGATATCTGACAATTTAGTATTTGGTGGGACAGGCCCTTAGAGTTATTAATTGGACACCCTTACTTAGTATTATATAACTACTTAAGACAGGAATACATACTAGTAGCCGACAAGCAAGTGCTAATTACAGGTATATGTTAATTGGCATAGATTTGTGCAATCAGTGATTGATCTTGATGACATTTTTTTGGTCTCCAGTGCCATAGCTGGCATGCTAACTACTATTCAGTGGAATAAAAATTCACCTGTCGCAGAATTAAGCAGTTTCAAATATTGCGACACGAGATAACTAAGTAAAAATTAACCTTGATATTTGTATTACGTTTTAAGTATGTCTAGAATATTGTACAATATTTTATCTCCGACTGCGAGCTTCGCAGCCTCGTTACTTTTATGAGATAACACTCGAGACGAGTATTTGTTTGCGCTCACTTCTCTTATGAAGGCATAAGGGGCTTTGATAAATTGTTACGTCAAGCGTTTTTATCATTACAGATACAATAAAATTCTTAACAGTACGTACTAAAAAATGTAAAAAAAACCCTAATTGTATTAATCTATGTTTGTACTTCGAACAGACTTTTTAGCGTGAATCCGTCCTTTAATGGTTCAATAGCGAGGCCTAAATAAGTGCTGTACACGGGCTGGATGACATCTTCATTGTTTTGTGCCAACTGAGATGCGAGGTACAGTTGTGGACCCATCTCCCCGCGCGGCTCGCCGATCTCTACTAAGTCTTCAATTTCGTCGTTAGTTGGCTTTGCTGCCTAAAATAAAAATTGTGTGATTGTTGCTTTTGTAACCATTTATAAAGTTACCTTTAGCTTAGCTCACTTAACTAGTCACAATATTACCTCACTCCCCCAGTTCATCTCCACACCGAAGACTGGTTTCTCATTGTACGCCTGATGCAGTGTCTGCAGCTCAGCGAGCAATGGACGCAGGCGAGACGGCTCCGTGCGAAAACCGAGCACGTAGCCGCCAGACCACGCGTGGACCACCACTACTAAAGCCTCCCCGAACTTGGAGTTGCGGATCGATATCTAAGAAAAAAAAAACTGTTAAACGAAACAAATATGTTCAAACATACCGATTGTATAACTCATCAATTTAATTAAACAAAAAATAACTTAAGAACAGCGCCCTCTTTTGGACGACGCTTGTAGTTTAATCTTTAAAATAGCCAGTAGGTATTAAATATGTTGAATACATTGATATGATAACTGTGATCTCACAAGGAAAAGGTTGATTATACTAAATACTGAAGTTCTAAAATCAATGTAACCTTACTCTTTCAATAGTGATGTAGGGCATGGTGATATTAAATGCATCGTTCAAGTCCGCGCACCACACGACGCGCACGTTACTGGCTCGCAGGCTGCCCAGATTGCCGGACTCACTCGACAGGTTCCACACACCGTGCTCGTGGATACATATCTGAGTAAACCACACAATAAATATAAGAAAAACCGATGATTATAGTGTTACTTAGTGCATCTTACCTTTTCAAGAGGTAACATCTTCAACTGTTTGTTCTGTATAATGGAACTCCTGAGTTTCAAATCACGATATAATTTTGAACCTGCGTAAGCTCTGGAAAATCAGTCAATAAAACGATTGACGTGAGAATCAGATACAAACATAGAAACTGTTTTCTTTATACATATAGATAAATGATCAATGATTGTCGAATTCACTCTTTTCAAGTACAAAAGGTAACTGTGACAAATATTGGCAACTTAACCTGAAAAGGCTTGTACAAAAACTGTTTGTGTACCAAATCACAGTTGTTACTTACTTATGTACTCCAACAACTGAGGTGTAATGCCTGACGCAGTTGGGCGAAAGGTTGGTGAAGATGAATTCGTACTTATTATTGTTGTAATTGGCAAATAGATGGAGTGCTTGCGTGGTGCCTCGAAGACCGGAGTTCACAGTTCTTGTACTTGTTGATATGATGCTGTTTAATCCTATTGCTGGAAAATATTAACGAGATTTAACATCGGTCAACGGCAATTATTAGGGAAAGTAAGTTGCTCGTATTTTTTAGCAGGCGCCATTTTTTATCCTTTTCTGTTTATATTTCTCACTTATTTAGTACTAAAAGCTTAATAAAAACATTATAAGTGTTGTATTTGCTATTGGTTACTAATAATCCAATGGGTAAAACCTAATATTTAATCCTTAAAACTTACATAGATTTATCCTGGGTGAGCTCATAGAATGCCAGATGATCCTTAAATTTGTAACAACCATACGGCCTTTAGTCCCGCTATTGCCTTTGGTATCCTCTATTGGTTCTATTCTGTCAAAAATCTTCTCTCCAGGCCGCAGCCTCAAATACCTTGAAAATAAAAAAGAAAACCTCTTTTGTTTAATCAAAGTTGATACTGGCTGATTCCATATTTTTCTCAAAAAAAGTAAAACTATATGGACATTTAAAACTGGCAACATGTTTTAACAATAACTGTGTGTAATTCGTTGTTGAGAAAACAACAAAAATCAATTGATATAAGAGATCTTACGAAAATGGTAGATCGAAGAGCACTTCCCGATCCTGCCAAACAATAGATGTTTGCTTTTTTGGCATGTTTCAGATGTAAAAAAGTCTGTTATAAAGACCGTATTTTACACACGCTGGGCGATTTCGTTATGTTTAGTTGGAGGTTACCATGGTAACGCTTAATATTACGTCAGCGATGCAAGTTAGTAGCTCATAAGGTACTACACCACAGAAATTCCCTTCCCTGAATATGGCAGAGGAGAGAACGCATAGGAAGGAGAAATGTTTTCCGTGTCTTGGATTCAATATAAAAAACGTATCTGAGATTGCGGATGTAAATGGGTAGCGATTACTTCTCTATTTCCGCGAATTCAAGGGACCGTATGCTCCTTTGCTACCTGAAGGTATAAAAAATTGTTTTTTTTTTTTAATTTTACGTCTGTCGAAATATTTCATTTCACCGTACGAAATCGTAGTTTTACTAAATAAATGAAAATCATTAGAAACTTCTAACGTTCTAACATAAACCACAATACGCTTGCATCGAAGAAACTCAACAAAGACTAGAAATTATTACATCATTTATAAATTCTACAGAAAACCAGGAAATTTCAACACTAAATCATCCCAGGCATCCGTTCCCTCAGATTGTTTGAGATAATTTATTTTGTTCATTACAAGAGGCGAGGGTACACAAAAAAAATGTATTTATAAAACCGCTGAAAACTTTGAACAAGTACATTACGTATCAAAATATAAAAATGCAATCATTTACTATTATAAATATGGTTTGTATGGATGGATGGATGTTAGAAGGTATCTCCAATGTCCCAACTCGTTAAATTCTAAGAAACTTAGTAACCATCAATAGCGAAAAAGATCGTAATTTCCAATTTTCAAGATGAGTGCGTTGAAATATTTGGGAATTATACTATTATTTGAATTGAATGTTACTTGTCTTGTAAATATATCTAATGTTGCCACAATAATTGTTTTATAACCACAGAACATAACTACCCTTTGACTCTGTCTGAAAACAATTTCGAACACAAATACAAGAACAAAAGAAAATTAAACATCAAGTAAGATCTTGAAATGGCAACCGACTCATTACAAATGCTGAAATAAAAAACGTTATCAGATTATTTTAAAACACCCCATTAATTATATCTCCGAAAAGCTGAAATATTGGCCACCCTATTATCATTGTTTTCTTGCCAGTTTCTTCCAAATTAAAATAAATAAACTTCTTAATTTGTGACAAAAGGACTCCAATACTTTCGTATCACACAATCTGACACGTACAAAGACACTTAAATTATTTTTAATGGGATGTTTTGAATAAACGAACACTTCAAATGTTATCGAAGAAACAACACGTACTCTTTTAATTCGCTCTGACATCTTTGCAATTATAAATCTTCAGGCGCTTTAGAGAATACAGACATCTTTGACTCTATGCGTTTACCAAACTATAATAAGTTGTAGACGATTAGCTCTGGCAGGCAATAAACTAAATTAATGTGCGCACTGTTAGTCTAGTATGACCTACTTGGCACCGCGGTTAAATAATTATTTGTTATAGCCAACTATTTAACGTCCTACTATAGTTTATTACCTACAGCCAACAACATCCGTAATTTACTTGGCATTTTTGAACAAAATAAGTAGACAATACATACTAGTAGTACCTCATTATGAGATATCGTCCTTAAAAATTCGTAGAAGTCAAAATATACACAATTATTCACATGAATATAATGTAACCCGAATTATTTTTTACAGGTAAAAAAGTATTCAAACTTTATTTTGATTAAAATCCTTATCTTAATGGTATTGGTTACAAAAGTACTTTGTCCCTTCTGATTTAAAGATAGTTCACGTTTATACTATAAAATCTGAAGACTTACATCGAAACTTATTATAAACGGTTTATTTTAAATTAGCTTGTATTTCGGGTACCTCAGGAACAGTGAAATATCTAAACTAATCTAATTGTATTGGACTCCCAAGATTTGTAAAAGCTTTGATATTAAGAAAAACTATTATCTTCCGTTTTGTTTGCTTTTTAACTATTTTAATGTATTCTGTATTCTTAAAAGCTATTTGTTAATCTGTTCCATTTATCTTTATTTAAAACAACAATATTGTTAGGAAATTATAAGGAAACGAAGGGAATAGTAGGGGGAAGTAGCTCGGGCGCTCAGTCGCAGTCTCGGCGCTCAGTCGCCATCGCCAACAAGCTCAGTATTTTTCTAGTCGTCACCACGGAAAGTTCGATATCTTTGCGTTGTCGCATTGGAGTTCAATTGTGTGATTTAAAGTAATTTACAAGCATTGTTAATATGTCTGTCCGTCTATTTTAAAGGAAGTCATTTGTGTCGAAATATCTAACAGTTTACATACAAACATTTATTGCAACTATTTGCATTACTAATTAAACTTTTACAGAATTGTCGCCTCTATCCTGAAAATCATAACGAAATAATCTTTGGAAATCAAAGCGTAAAATTCCATCGAAATGTCACCGACGTTAAAAGTCCCAGTATTTTCAATAAGACCTGACAACAAGTGTACAAAGTTTAACTTGTTAAATGTCGGCGGCAATTGCTTTACGCCTTTTCGCGCTACAAAATGTTAATGTCAAAATTGATATTGACATTAAAAAGCTCATACAAATGTCAAACTTTAAAACCGTGTTAAAACTATAGCCGCTTGTTTTTTTGTTTACAACTTAATGAAATAACCTGACTGTTTAGGAAATAAGTAAAATAATACCGGGCTTTACAAATCAGGGTACAGCATGTCATTACGATATCATATGAACATTCCACAAAAGTTATCTTTATTGCTACCAAACAAAACTGGTCAAGCAAATATAATAATAACGCGAGTAAAAAGATAATAGCTCATGTGCAAATGTCAAATACCATTTCCTACAAACTATTTATCTCGGAACTTATAATAATATATCTTGCAGCAGCAGGAATCAGCGTTTGGGGTATTTACGTAATATTACGCAACTGTGTATTTCACTATTAAAATTCATGAGGCAATTTATTTGACACAAAATTATATTTGTTATCTGTGAATTTCTAAACTGATGCTCACTTACTCTTTGGATATATCAATGTCAATTGTCAAATACTTTTGACAGTGTTATTTTATTTACTCTTTAGTTGTTATTGTTTACAAAATAATCTTACCCACTAATTTGTTAAAATACCTTAGTCTTAACTGTTCTTGATGATTTACTCGTTTTTGGTAATTGGTAAGCGAAGGCTTGCTGGTCAAGAATTGCGATATTTTTGGTATGTTAAGTTTAATGCATATAGACTAGACCTTAGTGATGTAATTAAATTAAGTTTTATAGTGTAGATTGAATAATTTAAACTACTATATGCTGTTTAGTAACTTTTGTGCTAAACTCGAACGTAACTTATATATAAAATAGCAGTAGCGTAGTAAATAGTTTTAATTCAGCCTTCAATAAGTCGTGATGGAGCAAACGAACAAGTCAAAACCTGTTTACTTCTTGATTTATCATCGTTCTATCTTTTTCCCACTTTGTTACTACTATTAACTTATTATTAACTAATAATAAATTGTTTTATTGTAACTTGTAAAAAATTGTCCACGAAAACACCTAAAATGATAACTAATGAGCTATTTATAATTTCAGATACAAAAAGAATGAATAAAGAAAATAGAACTGCAGCTGGTCTGGTAAGTCTTTTAGTAACTAAGCCAAATTAAGTTTATAAAATATCATAAGAAATGGGAGAAATGTTTCAAAATGCAAACTACTAAAATATAATAAGACTTGTAAATACAACAGTAAAAAAAATGTAACTCCTGAGTAACATAAACTACTTGGTAACATTATCACTATTGAATTTTGTTAAGCTTTGAATATAAATCTTAATATAGTTTGTTACTATAACTTTAATTAAACCAAGCCTATATCACATGGATGTTGTAATCTATGTGATATAGACTTGGTCTAAAAAGGTCAGATATCTATAATAAGGTCTTATTTGATGTAGTTTGTATATCTATAAGAAATATAAGTTCCTATTTTACATCATAAGGTGGCAAATGAGCACGCGGCCACCCAAATCCTTTAAAATGGCGAAGGAGAGGCACATAAAGAGGATATTTCCCCTTCTTATGCGTCTCCTGGAACACCAAATCCATGTTCCATTCCCATCCTTCTCTATTAAGAAAAAGGGTGGGAAGGAGAAGTGACTAAAGTTGGGCCTCCGGCACCACACTCATCAGACGAAACGCGGAATTGCTTCCACTTCACGCCTGTCTTCCGTGTGGTTGTGGTATTACACCGGGCGAACCGACCCATTCGTGTGAAGATGTTATAGTCGGGCTCTACCACTATTTGTTGCCAGGGAAGATGTGTGTCAACTGCATATTGTTTGCAGTAGGGTAGGGGTGTCAACTGCAATGATATATTATAGTTTTTAATAAAACGATTTTAATCTTGTAATTACAGCGGCGTTCAGCAGTAGCGGAAAGATTGAAATTGAGAGAAGAGTGGTCAGCCCTGAAAGGGACTGACAAAGAATCAAATACAAAGAAAAATACTAATATATTGAAGAAGAAACAAGAAAATATCAAAGCAGCAAAGCATACATATGTGACTACAGCTTGTGATAATCTTGGAGCTGGGACTCGGAGAGTAAGTGATAAGTTGTGTAATAAAAATTACATTTACTTAACTAGACTTAGGGCCTGTCCCACAAAATAAATTGTCTGATAACAATCCAACATGTAAAATATGTGAAGGAAATATCGGGTTTTGTTCCCTTATCTGACAGTAACATTTTTAAGCCTTTATCAGCCAGTGGTGGGACAGGCCCTTATCTATTCTCTATACTATTATGATAGAAGCGTAAACACACACTTCTTTGTTGCCTAAGATGTCAGCAATTACACCATATTTGTGAATAATTATTTTTTCAATAAAAAGCCCTATACTTGCGTCACGCTTTAGGCTATATATTTTGACGCCATTAAACTAGGGAGGTAAATATTTTGAAGAGAAATCCTAATGTGAGAAAGAGACCATAAGTTGCTACCAACATTAAGAAAGCAAGGTTGTCATGTCACGTCATTTTGACATTTGCTATTGATAATTTGACGAATGTAAACAATTAAATAAAATTTTCATAGTTTCATGCAGATGAAGCCGCATGGGAACAGCTAGTGTTACATAATATTTAATTACCTATTTAATGCTAACCTTTCGATTAAATTTGTACCAAACAGTTTTTTATTTATCTACATTTTCTTTATTTTGTTTTCAAATTATCACCTTTAGTGCCATAGCCCATAATGAAATTTATTAAATACTAACTTTAGTGCAAAATTTAAACAAATCTGATATAAATGCAGCCTATATTTTACACTGCACCCTGCCAGGGTAAATTCCGTGACTTTGTCTGGGCTTAATTAAAAACATAATTAAGAGCCTGTGTACTTTCTGCTTATCTTCTACATCTATGCTTTTGACAATCTGAAGATGCATAATAACATGTATTTAAACATTCGCATTTGTTAAGTAAAATTAGGAGTATTGCGGCTGTAACTATTATCATAATTTTACAGTGAAATCTCTTTTTGTAACGCAGCAAATCATATGAGTAATTTTTTACCAGCTAACACGTGGTAACGCAAGCAGCAGTAGCGAGGTTCTGCGCGGTATTGTGGCGTTAGTAGAAGTTGGATCAAGCAGCCGTGCACTAGCGCTAAGGGCGGCACTTAGCGCGCTCGGTGCTACCGTGGTGCCAGCCTGGACACACCTCGTCACACACTTAGTGTGGTCACATGGTAAGACTACTTGTTGATCTTCCATTACAGAGATTCTTATCTCTTCCACCCATGATTTTCTCCGCATGAAATTAAAAAAAATGGCCTATGTGTTTTTTTCAGGCTATGTTCTCCATCTATGTCAAATTTCATTAAGATCCGTCTAGCAGTTTAGGCTACAGTCTAATAAACATCCATCCATGTAAACTTTTGCATTTATAATGTTAGTAAGATAGTGAAATACTATCTTAACAATCATGGCCTTTTAACTGCAGAACTTAGGAATTATTATTTATGGACAGGATGAGGGAATATCTTTGTTTGTGTCCTCTTCTCTGTCAAATCCTTCTTTCTTATAAGAAACTAGCTGTTGCTCGCGACTTGGCCTGCATGAAATCAAAAATATAGCCTATGCACTCAGTAATAAAGTACCTTTTTAATGATGCAATAGTTTTTGTAATCGGTTAAGTGGTTTTTGAGTTATTTCAATACATACAAAAATAAAAATCTTTCCTCTTTATAAAATTAATATAGAAGAGAAGGGAAAATTGAATATTGCCAGATACGTCATTTTCAATTGTCAATTTTTATTGTGTATTGTACCACTGGGTACGCTACTTACGAACGAAATTACGGCATCCCCTTTTTACCTTTTCTGGGGGAGCTGGGTTAACTGGGATTTTGTAACCCTGGTGTAGACGGTTGCCCCAGTGTGCGTTCGCGAGCGCGTGCGCTGGCGTGCCGCGTGGTGTCGCCGCTGTGGGTGGAGGCGTGCGCCGCGAGCGCCCGCCGCCTGCCGGAGGACACATTCCCCGCGCCCTCGCGACCCTCAGACCTACCCTCGCCACGGACCTTGAGGATCATGCTTGTATGATATTACGGACCAAATTTACTCCCTTATCATTCCTGTCCCTTTTTTTTTATAAGATGGCAAACTAGTAAGCGGCGACCTGAATCTCTCAAAATTATGAAGCGAGCGACGCCCATAGACATCCGTAATAGCGGATGCGTTGCCTAGCCATAATCAATGGAGGAGGAGACGCACATAAAGAGGATGTGCTATGCGATTGTTTAATTACAATCTGCAGTTCCTGGGTTCGATTCCCATGTGTTTTTAAATATTTATATGTACTTTTCTCACCTTTGTCTATAATTTTTGTGCGATTGTCGATTGTTTCGCATACAATTCAACTATTTAGTTGCACAACTAAAAATCGAGTAATGTGCACCATATAAGCTGATAGGAATCGGAGACTTAACAGTTGTGCGATAGTTTGTACAAAGGTGTGCGCGCACTTACGGTGAAGGAAAACGTCGTGATATCGCATTATTCCCAACCGTCACCCCGCTCTGTCCCCACGTGAGAATAAAAAGTTTCATCGGTCCCACCTGCGACGAGAGGACGGTTGGAACTTATTTTATTTCATATCGATTCCATCTGTAACCTTATTGATGATAGTGGAACTAAAAAGTGGGACGGATGAAACTTTTTATTTTCACGTGGGGACAGAGCGGGGTGTCGGTTGGGAATAATTCGCACATATCTGAAATTGATAGAAGTAGAATTCAACACACATTTGGTTAGCATTTACTATTGTCTAATCACTAAGGATAGTCTAATGAAATTCTTCACTATATTACCTGAAGTATATCTGTCTCTTTTATTCTGCAGAAAAAAGCTGAAATGGAGAATATAAGTTTGGCAGCGTTGCTCTCAGATAGTACGGAAGATGACTCTAAGAAGCTGACGCTGCGGTTGTCAAGCGATTCTGACACGTCAAACACGTCAGTCGACACGTCACATGACGAGCGTGACACGTCACGTGACAACACTGGTATGTGACAATTAAATTAGAACCAATGTTTTTTTTAATATTACAAGGTGGTAAAACGGCGAAGCGACCGTTGCCCAAATGTCCGCAATTGCAGATTGCCTACCCTTAATCGACGGAAATGCACATAAAATGGTATTTCCCCTTCCTATGCGTCTCCTCCACCGTCAAATCCACTTTCCCTTCCCATCCTTTCGATGTTAAAGCGGGCTCTAACACTGTTATTGTATGTTACAATAAAATTAGGACCAATATGATAAGAACAATATTTCATACAATAAACTTTGTATTAAGGATATTGATATATAAAAATTTTCTAATTTAGCTTTTGCCCGCGACTTCGGGCACGCGAAGTTATAAAAAAACTTACTAGCTTTTGTACTAATGTTTGCTTATACTCGGTTTATTTTTAAGGTTGTTAGTATACTTCAGACTATATTCTACATCTCTGTAAAAATTTCATCACAATCCGTTAAGCAAAATGGTGTCTTCATACCAAACTCTCATTTCACTTGTATAATCTCAAGTTACACTGGACATAATATCAACCAGTATGCACACCAATGTATGTTGAGCCTCCACAGATATGGAAGCGCGGGTGAACACGGCGCCGCGCCGGCCGCAGGCTGCCCGCACACCGCCGCAGCCGGTCAAGTCCAAAAGAAAGCTGTTCACACAGAAGGAGCCAGAATTAACAAAAACCAGTGGTATTGAAACAGGTAAATATTTATATGATATTTCTAAACGACTGAACTGATTTTGAGTTCAAATCTCAATTAACATAACTTTTTTTTCATTTTTAAGTCTTGTCTTGAATTGTTTTTCGAGTTTACTATAAAAGAATAAAATGTTACTTACACCTAATAATTAATTTAGTAACTGTTTTTAAAAATCTTCGTTTTATAATACAGACGATAGATGGCGCTATTCACAATTAGATCCTAACACTATTTAAGTATTTATTTCCTAAAAAGGTTTCGCAACTTGATCCGCGCGGAATAAAATAAAGAATAGCCTATGTTTTCTTCCAAATTTTCTACATCGATACCAAATTTCATTAAAAACCGTCCATTTTAACTTTCGCATTTATAATACATTTAAATTTAACGTTACAGTTATTTCAAATTTAAAAAAAATGTTTAATTGTACTGTTAATAGATGGCGCTGATCTAAATTTTAAAATCATTAATAATGCCGTCAATAGATGGCGCTATTTCAAATTTTTTAATTATTCCCTAACTTCAGATGTGGAGCGCACGTCTGCTAAGCCGCTGACGTATGAGCAGCGCCGGGAGTTGGCGCGCGCAAGCCGCTTAGCGCGCAAGTTACTGCGCACCACCACAGCGAACGCGCACGCGCACGCTACAGACACGCACACCTACAGAGTGGTATTTACTGTACTTTTTATACTAATACTAGCTATTATGACTTCGTCCCCGTGAAATTAAATAATAAAAATATAACCTATGTTACATAAAAAATACAAATCCGGCCTCACAGAGTTAAGATGTTAAAATTGACTCTACCAATTAAACTGAAACCTAATTTTAGCCCTCTTTTCCCACCCTTTTCGTACAAGAAAAAGATGGAAGAAGGAAATGGAAGTAGGTAGAGGAAAATTCCTAATAAAATCTAATCCTCTTTGTTGATGAAAGGAAGGCAACGCTATTGCAATAATTAGAAAATCCTAGTTAGATCCCAAATCTATTTAATTTTACTTACCAACATAAATATTATTTTTAAGTATTAATAATCAAAAGTATTCAAAATAAACAATTGATTTAATTTCAGGTATTAACAGGTATGTCCCGCGCAGAAAGACTCGAGGCTCACAACGCTATACGAAGTCTAAACGGTCGTATACAGAAAGAAGTTAATAAAACAACCACACATGTATTATTAGGTTCATGTAAACAGGATAATGTACAAAATTTTACACAAAATACGAGAGCTAAAGAAAAACGGGATATTATAAATTTTATCTACAGTCAAGTGGCGTCTAAAAAGAATATATCTGGGATCTCAGGAACTGGAGTTGGAGTTAACAATATGGCAAACGTTAAAAATATTGCGGATGTTAACAATATGGCCGACGTTAGCAATATGGCAAACGTTAACAATATTGCGGACGTTAGCAATATGGCAAACGTTAACAATATTGCGGACGTTAACAATATTGCGGACGTTAACATTATTGCGGACGTTAACAATATTGCGGACGTTGACATTATTGCGGACGTTAACAATATTGCGGACGTTAACAATATTGCGGACGTTGACATTATTGCGGACGTTAACAATATTGCGGACGTTAACAATATTGCGGACGTTAACAATATGGCAAACGTTAACAATGTTGCGGAAGTTAATTCGCCGCTAGTTGACTATATGGCAGAAGTTGACAAAATGCTGGAAGTTGACATGGCAACAAATGCAACACCAGTTGACAACGCAAACAAAATTGGTATTATTGGAGTTAGAAATGATAAATTAAGAACGGTCAACGCATTACTGGGCGCTGCCAGAGGTTGTAGAGTTCTGTTCGCCAAATGGGCGAAGGATTCATTTGAGGCCAAACGATGGTTACATCACTACGGTTATGAAGTGCCGCATTTGAGGAAAATAGCTATGGTAAGTGAAAATATTTTATTAAACTTATTTGGAACAATAAAAGCCTTTGCGGATTTTTGAATCTCTTTTTAACCAACATATCTTTAAGTATGAAAATGTAAGACTCAAAGTAACTTAAGCCGCTATACCACTTTTTACTTAACAGTAGGTAAAGTTAGAACTGACGTTTGTAAGCAATATTTAAACTATGAAATTGTACTGTTTTCAGTAACAGTAATTTGTACACACGATAGTGTTACGTTCGACTTAAGTATGACCGCAGTTGTGTAGCGAGCATTAGAGCCTAAGTATTACTTCCATTCTGTGTGAACTCTATATAACGACACTGAAGGGACTGTCCATTTTATGGCGTTATAGAGAGTTGTCGTAAAATCAGAATTAGAAAAAGAAAAGTTAATTTTATATTACTTCCAACCTGTGCGAACTCTATATAACAACACTGAAGGGACTGTCCATTTTATGGCGTTATAGAGAGTTGTCGAAAATCAGAATTAGAAAAAGAAAAGTTAATTTTATATTACTTCCAACCTGTGCGAACTCTATATAACAACACTGAAGGGATTGTCCATTTTATGGCGTTATAGAGAATTGTTAAAATCAGAGTTAGAAAAGAAAAAGTTTATTTTAATCTAGTGTTAGTTATCTAGTAGTAACACATATAAAAAATAATCTTGTTTGAACGCTATTGTGTAGTCTGTTATTTTCGTCTGACGTCTTTTGCTGCAACAGTAATTATTTCGTACTTTTTTACTTATTTTACTTATTTCTTGCAATATTGAGCCATCTTCGCGATAAAGGACAAAAGAGCTTAGTTTTTACTAAGCGCAGTTTTTACTAATTTGAGTGGATGTAATGCTGGTGAGTGTATTGTTATGGAAGACAAGTTAAACATACCAAAGCCAATTGATTTCGACGCTTTAGGGAGTTTGTCGTAAAATCGAGGGACGTTATGTGGAGTTTACACTGAATTTTATTTACACTTTGTGTACAAAATGCTAATTAATTTTGCATACTAACATAATACATAGATTAAAACAGTGTTTTTTTTTAGAAAGCGCGTATAGAAAGGCAGGCTTTAGGCAGGATGCGTTCCGAATACGCGTATGACGTATTTAACGGTATGCGGGTGCGCGTCGCGCCTGGCGCCGAACAAACACACGCGGTTGTACAACTTCTAACGCTATGTGGCGCTGCTGTGCAACATGGCGGCGTTCAAAATGGCGGGAACACACAAAATGGCGGACCGAATGTTCGAGATTACGATATAATTATAGGTAATGAAGAGAACCAAGTGAGCTCCAAATGGGTTTTCGATAGTATCGCCGCGGCCAGAATGAGGACCACGAGAAGATATATTAATAAAGTTGTTCCAGAAAGTTCTGAATCTTTAACTCAGTAATGTTCTGGAATTTTCTAAATATAACTCCATGACTTTCGTATTGTCCTTGTCATTCTCTTTGAATAAACAGAGACACGCTATGTACAGTCGGGGAAACTGACGGTGTTCCTAAAATCTACAATCGTTTGGACATTTTGCAACTTGACGCGGAACAAAAATTTAATACAGCATATAAGCTGTATTGTTCTTATTATTTATAAATAATATTTATTTGATATAGTAATAAGTTTCTTTTTTGTATAATCATTAATTACAGGATCAATATCGCATTGGCTCCTTAACTAGGAATAAAAATTAAAGGAATGAGAATTACTTGTCTTATCTGTACAAATGCGGTTTTTATACTGTGCTAGTTTTTTTATTGTCTCTGTTAACTACAGTAAAATCTCGATAACATAAAAACTTCTATAACTTCATAAAATAATATTCCCTTCCCTTCAGAGCCCAAAACCTCTATAACATAGACCCTTGATAACTTAAAACCTCTATAACTTAAAATATTTTGTGCGTTTCCCTTCGACTTTAACTTATCGATGTTCTACTGTAGTTGTTTGTAAGAGTTTATCTCGAGGCAATATTTCCTAAAGTGGAACACCGCAGATTTCCGCCACTGTACTGGAACTTTTACACTTATACTGAAGTTTGTGGAACATTTATTTTATACCACGGATTGTTTGTTATATGTTTTTGTTGTTTTCGTAGATATTTAACATGACTGATGAAATAAAATCAAACGAAATTATTTTGAATTTGTCTTTTATTTGAAAAACACTATTCCCTCAAAAATACAGTTTTTGGGTCTTTTTTATAAATTTCACAATTTCTACAAAATCTTATTTGCACTCATCATTCTCCTTATCCTACTCCTGTTGGCACAACAGGTTTTTGTCCTCCAAATAACTATACGTCATCTCAGTCATCACTCCCTTCTTGATCATGTCACCTTTCACACAATCCATCCGTCTCTTTCTATGTCTACCTCTACCGGATTACCACACACATAACTGTTTACACTGAAAATATGAAAGTACAAGCGAGATTTCGTCCATGTAAAAATGAAAAAAAAAAGTAAATAGACTATGTTGTGCTTCCAGTGTGTTCTACATCTGTGGAAAATTTCATCAATATCTCAAGCTTTTTTTAAGGTAATTATGTAATAAACATCCATCCATCCAAACTTTATCATTTGTAGCTGTTGCTCGTGACTTCGTCCGCGTGGAATTTAAAAAAATACAGCCTATACTCACCGATAATTTACCTTTATTACGGTGTAAGAATTTTTAAAATCGGCCCAGTAGTTTTTGAGTTATTTCAATACATACAAAAATACAAATCTTTCCTCTTTAGTATAGACTAGCTGTTCCCGTGCGGCTTCATCCGCATGAAATTGTGAAAATTTTATTTTATTGTTTACATTTGTCAAATTATCAATTACAACTGTCAAAATGACTACATGACAAACCTTGGTAATCTTGTTTCCTTGATGTTGGCAGCAATTTATGGTCTCTTTCCCACATTAGGGTTTTTATCCAATAAAGCGTGACGTGAGTTTAGGGCTTTTTATTAAAAAAGAATTATTCAAAAATATGCTGTAATTGCTGACATCTTAGGCAACAAAGAAATGTGTGTTTACGCTTTATCATAATAGTATAGAGCATAGATAATAGCCCATGTATTGAATTTGATATTTCTTTATTTATAAAGTCGTTAAATACAATGCCAAGGTGATGAAAGGCGTAAAAAAATTATTGACGTTGCCTCAAATTATGATTCATACACGTTTTTATTGTAACGTTATATAAATAATTCAAGCGCACATAAATAATTATGCAATACAATGATATTATCATAAACATTTGTGAACTACGAATACGGAACAATCGACGCGTTGCATTCTTACAAACTTGTGTCTGACTGTACAAAGTAGGGTTGTAATGGAGGCCATTTTAACGGATGCGGAGGCGAAGGGCTTCACCTTTGCAGAAGTGGAGGTTAAGGGAGGCGGAAGCGGAGGACAATAATAAAATATTAATTGCGATTTATTAAAGAAATAAAAACTAACTACGTTAATTCAAAATACAGATTGGTACACAATTTCAAGATACAGTTTATTGTGAAAATGTAATGTATAACAATTATAGTTAGTTGACATATCACGCCCGCGCGGTGATACCTAAGCGCCCCACTCGCGTTAAAGACGCAAATTAACCTTCGTTATAACTCCGCTTAAGAAATAACGGATGCGGAGTCATCATTTCTTGGGGAAGTTCCGAACTTGCGGATGCAGAAGCGCAGTTCTATTACAAACCTAGTACAAAGAGTTACAATAATGACGTGCACATATCTGAAACTAAGCAAATTTAAACTGTCCATGTTTTTACAATGTTCGTAAGATACGGGTATCTTACTGCGATTGGATTTTAGTTCTCGATATATCGACAGTTGCAAGCACCAAGTTCACGGGCTGATTAAGTTATCAGATGTGATTATTCAAACCCATTCTTGGTTAGAAACCCGTATCTTATAAACATTATGGAACATAGGTTTAATCTCGCTTTGATTCCTATGTGCTTATATACTACTCGATTTTTAGTTGTGCAAATAAACAGTAACAGTGGTAGTGCCCGCTTTAACATCTTAGCACGAATGGGCCGGCACGCCCGGTGTAATACCACGACCACACAGAAGACAGACGTGAAATGGAAACAATTCCGTGTTTCGTCTGATGAGTGTGGTGCCGGAGGCCTAATTTAAGTCCCTCTCTTTACCACCCTTTTCTTATAAAAAGAGGATGGGAAGAGGAAGTGGATTTGACAGTGGAGGAGATGCATAAGAAGGGGAAATATCCTCTTTATGTGCGTCTCCTCCTCCGTCTGATAAGGGTAGGCAACGCATCTGCAATTGCGGATGTCTATGGGCAGTGGTCCCTTCGCCATTTTGGCGACTTCAGGTGGCCGTTTGCTCGTTTGCCACCTTATGTTATAAAAAAAAAAGTTAAATTGGCTGCGAAAGAATCGACAATTTTTTTTTATATAACATGAGGTGGCAGACGAGCAAGCGACCACCTGAATCCGCCAAAATGGCTAAGCGACCGCTGCCCATAGACATCCGCAATTGCAGATGCGTTGTCTACCCTTATACGACGGAGGAGGAGACGCACATAAAGAGGATATTTCCCCTTCCTACGCATCTCCTCCATCGTCAAATCCTCTTCCCAACCTCTCCTTATAAGAAAAGAGTGGTAAAGAGAAAGAGACTTAAATTAGGCCTCCGGCACCACACTCATCAGACGAAACACGGAATTTGTCTTCTGTGTGGTCGTGGTCTTACACCGGGCGTGCCGGCCTATTCGTGCTTAGATATTAAAGCGGGCACTACCACTGTTACATTATATTGTTACATGTCATATTACACACAATCGGACAGCAGTTGTGTGATAGTTAAGTCAAAGGTGTGCGCCCGCTCCTCAGAAGCGACTCCTGTCCATAGACATCTATAACTACAAACAGGACTGGAGGGACATACGAAAAGATGTTATTCCCGCTCCATTCAAAAACCTTCCCTTATCTTTCCTTCTCATTCTTGCGAGACAGTTTCTTAAAAAAATTAAAACAGTAGCTTATAGATGAGGAAATAACACAGGATATCAGAGTTTTTATTCAAGAAAGACTGGGTTTTCCCCTTTTTTTACTTCCCAAAAGAACGAAGTACTCGAAGTAGAAGTTGATATTGACACCTGGGAGATAAGAGGAAGGGCAAATCCTTTTTCTGTTTATTGTCTACTTGGCAAATAGTGCGCATCTAAATATTACACGAAGAAAAATTTGATTTTACAAATTGAAAACAACGCCATCTAGTTGAGAATAATAGTAACAAATTTACGTGGAGAACTTTATAAACTGTTGAGTTATGAACTTACTAAAATTTTGTGCATATTCAAATGTAACTGAATCCAACTAGAATAAAAATGAATCCTTTTCTGTTATTGGTAATTTAAATTATTATTTTATTCCATGGCAACAAATTACTGCAATAAAACTAATTTCAATAAAATTGATCATCAAATAAATACTTTATCGGACCATAAAGTTTAATTATATTAAAACTGGGAACAGCATGCGCTTTAGCAATGTAGTAAATTTTCTATGTGACTACAGTTTAGACTGAGTTCTCATAATAAAATACTTTTTCTAATTTAAATCTTGTTTCCAGTGTTTTTAAATTCAACATTCATGACCTAAGTTTTCGGTTCACTTATGTCTCTGCATCATTAATTTATATGTAAATGTTTCGCCAGTGGGAACGGTTTAGTCCAAGTTGCATTACGAACTAAGTTATTTCTGTCAGTTAGGACAGTCATGTATACAGGAAAATGTAAAACGATGTTACTATACTATTATACTATATTATATTAGTATTATAAATGCGAAGGTTTGGATGGATGGATGTTTATTGAAGTTTGTAGACTAAACGGCTCAACAGATTTCGATAAAATTTGGCATAGACGTAGAGGATAATCTAGAACACTTAGGTAACTCACTTTTGTTTTTTTTTTTAAATTCTATGCGGACGCAGTAGCGGGCGAAAGCTAGTACTATTATTAAGAGGAAAGATTTGTATTTTTGTATGTATTGAAATAACTCAAAAACTAATGGGCCGATTTTAAACATTCTTTTACCGTTAGAAAGGTAACTTAGCTGTCAGTGACATAGGCGATATCTTTTTAATTACACGCGGACGAAGTCGCGAACAGCTAGTATTTATAAACAATAACATTCCCCATACATAAGGTGTATATGTATTGTTATTTACACGATGCGTGTACTGCGCAGTATTAAAGTGAAGGGTTGAATTCTACGACGCAGTTAAAAAGGGTTAGGTATTGCGTGTAAAGTTCGGCCCTAGCTTATTTATACACTAGCTTTTGCCCGCGTCTTCGTCCACGTGTGATATTTAATAATAAAAACATAGCCTATGTAACTCAATGATAACGTAGTTTTTTAAATCGACTCAGACTACTGAGTTAAAACCATTTAAAGCTTTTTTAATACATACAAAAAAACAAATCTTTTCTCTTTATGTTAGTATAGAAGTATAGATAACTACAACAAATTAAGAAATATGTTGGAAAATAAAAAAAAAACTTTTATTGGAAAGAATGACTTTATTTTAACGTAACAACTAAAAAAATACCACTAGTACAAGTTTTGTTAAAAGAATAATATTAAAATATAACACAAGTTGACGACATTCGAGAAATGATGACGAAATCTCGCTTTACTTGTGTGTCAAGGGCATGGTTCAGGTTTTAAACCGAACTCATTGGATATTGCAAAACATTGTAAACTTACAAATATCGAGTAACAATCTAGTTTAAAAAACAAAAAACATACATTGATTAACATTTATTTCTTTAAAATACATAAAACTACTAAATAATTGTGTTAAATATATTTTTTTTTAACATCAGGTGACAAACGACAAGCTGCCACCTGAATCGACGAAATGGAAAGCGGCCGCTGCCCGTAGACATCCTCAATTGCAGAAGCGTTGCCTACCTTATTTGACGGAGGAGAAGACGCACATAAAGAGGACATTTCCCCTTCCTATGCGTCTCCTCCACCGTCAAATCCACTTTTCTTTCTTATCCTTTCCTCTTAAGGAAAGGGTGGAAAGGGAAAGGGACTAAAATTAGGCCTCCGGCACCACATTCATCAGACGAATCGCGGAATCGCTTCCACTTCACGCCTGTTTTCTGTGTGGTCATGGTATTACACCAGGCGAGCCGTCCCATACTTGCGAAGATGTTAAAGCGGGCTCTACCACTGTAAATCGATGTTCACCTCGGTTACCGCTGCTTTTATAAAAATACAGTCATACCTTTTTAAACTTTCGTGAGACATTATATACGAATTAAAAACGGCTCAACTCACGTACGGTCTGGTGACGGTGCTAAGTCGCTTTCTTCGAGTTCTCGTCGCACCTCGCCGAGTGTCTCTTCCTGACTCGGCCTGATGATGACCCCTCCGGGTCTAAAGGTAGTTTATACCGTCACCGGAAAATTGTACATTAGTAGAGCCGTTATTCATTCGTTTATGAAATTTAAATTAAGAATGTGTATATTAGAGGAAGTTTGAAAACGCCAATGGTGGAGAAATTGAGAAGCAAAAGGTTAGCGTGGTATGGACATGTTATGCGACGAGACGATGGAGACATAAACCAGAAAGTGTTAAGAATGGATGTGGATGGCTACAAAAGAGGAAGACCGAAGAAAGTATGGATGGATTGTGTGAAAGAGGATATGATTAAGAAAGGAGTGGATTCAGATATGGCTGATAGAGATGTATTGAAGAGCACATACTGTGCCGACCCTCCGTAAGGGATAAGGGCAAATTGATAATATCATATTTAAATGACAACTTATCATATAATTCGTCAGTATAAATTTATTAACAAATGCATAACTTTCCCCTTGCTCTTTGCTGTTCGCTAAACTGCTGACTCACGGCGATACCGTTCGATAGGTCAGTCTATTGCCAGAGCTGGCTATAGTAGTTTTATAAGTGTTAATCTTGAGTCCTAGGTTACGGCACATCGTAACTTGCTTTCCAATTACAGTCAAACAAATTGTTTTCTTAATATTTTATATGGTGTGAAAAAATGAGAGAAAGAGAATGAAATAGATGGAGCGAGAGAAATGAAAAATTTTGTTATGCATGTTTTAGAAGTGGACAATACTGGTTATATTCAACTTTCACTTGTTTTCAACTTATCTATATTAATATTGTTTACATTTCTTTTTTATTTGTAGCCAAAAAATAATAAGTAAACATATAAATAAGTCAATGTTTTTTTATAACCGAAACCGAAAACATTGATTTCCTTAATTAATTTTAATACAAACAAAATAATAAATATACTAAAACAAGCATTTATCACAACTTAAGATGACAAAATCCACCTATAAAATATACAACAATAAAAAAAACAAATACAGAAATGACAAATTACATAAAATATTTTGAAATCTTACGAAGTCCGGTATCGGCGTCGACAGGGGTCGCCCTCTGGTGGAAAAAATGTAAAAAATCTAGAACATCTTAAACAGGAGATTTCCCCTTACTGTATGTCTCCTCCGGCATCAATCCATTTTTCCTTCCCATCCTCTTAAAAACAGGGTGGAAAGGAAAAGGGACTAAAATTGGATTATTCCCAACCGTCACCACGCTCTGTGCCCACGTGAGAATAAAAAGTTTCATCCGTCCCACCATCACCAACAAGGTGACAGGTACCGTTATGAAGTAAAGTTCCAACCGCAAAAGGTGGGACGGATGGAACTCTTTATTCTTATCTGTCGCCACGTAGGGACAGAGCGGGGTGACGGTTGGGTATCCCTACAATTAGGCGTCCGGCACTACATCAGACGAAACGCGAACATTTGAGGTTCATTTCCCTTTTCAACAAGCCCTTTATCGACTTCCTATATTCCATCCAGGTGCAACAAACGGAAGTCAATAATTGAACTAATTAACTTGTCCCAACAAGGCTTAATGACATGTCTGATGCTACAAAGTCATTTGGCGTGATATTGCATTAGTGTGTCCCTTTTATTCCCATAAGGAAAGAGACGGCAGTTTTAAAAGTTACAGTGGCATTTTACGATGAAATGCACTACTATGCTACTTAAGTTTTATTGATCATCGGGTCAGAGAAGTTTGTAGCACTATACTATATTTCATGTTGAAGTTTATTCGATATTAATGCAATCTTAAAAGCTCCGCTTGATAGTAGAGCCTTTTCGAAATATTTTGTTCACAGCTAAGCCCTTGGTTGAGTTGTGATTTTCGTATGTAGTTTGTAAAAAGAAAAAAAAATTAATATAGTAATCTATACATCTTACCTCTATAGCCCTCTGAGCCCAAAACCTCTACAACATAGACCCTTGATAACTTAAAACTATAACCTAAAATGTTTTACGTTTCCCTTGGACTTTAACTTATCGAGGATCTGCTGTATTATAAATGCAAAAATTTAGATGAATGTTTGTTTGTATTTACCGCCTAAACTATTGAACGGATCTTAATGAAATTTGGCATAGATGCAGAGCAGTCTGGAAGAACACATAGGCTATTTGCTTTTGCCTTTTTTAATTCCACGCATACATAGTCGCTTGGGAAAGCTGTTTGAATATAATCTCTAGAGAATTTTATTCCTAAATCAATAAAGTTACTTGAATTGATTGAGCATATTTTGTGGGACTTTTATGCATTTTATCTCACGATAAAAATATAAGATCTTTGATTAAATTTTAAATTAGACTTTTTATGGACATTTGAATTATTTTATTTATTCTTTTTTTATTGCGAATCAAAAGATTGCTTTGGATATTTTTAACCAATTATTAAGTAATTTGACTTTATTGAGTTCTCACAAAGATAAAAGATTAATTTTAAATTGTTAGTTTATTTAAAACTAGCTTTCGCGCGCGACTCCGTCCGCGTGGAATTAAAAAAAAAACAAAAGTGAGTAGCCTATATGTTCTTCCGGACTATCCTCTGCATCCATACAAAATTTTGTCGAAATCCGTTCAGTCGTTTAGACTACAAACTCTAACAAACATCCATCTCAACTTTCGCATTTCTAATATTAGTATGAAGTATGATCTAATTTTGATATATGCATATTTTACAGCAAAATATAAAAAAGTACAAATTATCAAATAACATGCAAGTATAATTATATTTTAAAAACACATTCATGGCTCCTACGTAGACTATCGTAAGTCACAATTATGCGATTTATACCTTGTATGTTATAAATTAATTTGATAAATACTAATTATATATATACGATAGTTTACTTAGGGGCCATCGAAATACTATTAAAAATATTTTTAACGTTTTCTAATTTTGATAAAAACTGAAATTTTAATGAAACTGTGTAATTTAATCTGTATTAATCTTATAAAAAGGAAAGATTTGTATTTTTGTATGTTTTGAAATAACTCAAAAACTACTGGGCCGATTTTAAAAATTCTTTCACCATCAGAAAGGTAATATATCTGTGAGTAACATAGGCTATATTTTATTATTACTAATGTTTGGGAACTATTAATAAACAGCGTGTTTCTGGACTCCGGCTTTAAAAATTCACTAATCTAAAACTAACAGGGCGAACGTAAGTTTTGAACTTACAAATTTAACGCGGGCGAAATCGCGGGCAAAAGCTAGTAGTGAATAAATCAACATTAAGGAAATTCTTTGCTGAGAAATTGTTTTACTTGTATGGTTTCCCAAGATATTTACCAATTTTAATTAATTTTTTTTTTAGTTTGCCCGCGGAAATATCTTGGGCAAATGCTTATGATATCTGTACTATGAAATAAATGGATTTTTCATATAAAAACTACAATAATATACACTTTTACTAAATTACAAGAGTTTTGTGACTGAAAATTTAGATTAAAAATCGATATCGATTAATCGATTGAAAAACATCGAAATAAATCGAGTCGTCCTGTCTATGAAGAATCAACGCTTTATGATAATGCGCATTTGTTTTAAAAGTGAAACATTGCCGGTCTAGTGATTCTGTGTCAAGGCCTCGCCTCCCCTTACACCGTAGCCTACATCGCAGCTTTAATTTTATAAACTTTGGCCGCGTCACGGAATTAATTACAAATGAATTGACGGTAACGGTCTGTAAGGCGTACAAACATGGATGACGGTTTCCGTTAGTGATGTTCACTTTGAATCGATAATTTATCAAAATATTGTCTACTAGCTTTCGCTCGCGACTCCGTCCGCGTGGAATTAAAAAGAAACAAAGTGAGCCTATGTGTTCTTTCAGTCTGTCCTCTAATTCTAACAAATTTCTTCGAAATCCGTTAAGCTATTTAGGCTACAAACTCTTAACAAACATCCATCCATCCATCGAAACATTCGCATTTATAATATTACTAGCTGTTGCCCGCGACTTCGTCCGCCTGTGATTAAAAAACATACGAACTATAGAAAATACAAAAAGCTACGTATCCCTCGGGAACCGGACATTTCTCAGGGGTGAACCTTATCCCAAGTGTACTCCAGACTTGGTTTTATATCTGTGCCAAATTTCAATAAAAATATGTTGAACCGTTGCAGAATGATCGAGTAAACATTAAAAAACGAAATCAATGAATCCCACGGGAACGGTAACTATTCCCGGGATAAAAAGTAGCCTATGTGTTCTTCCAGACTATGCTCTAAGCCTGTGCCAAATTTCATGGAGATCCGTTTAGTCGTTTCGGCTACAAACATCCATCCATCATAACTTTCGCATTTATAATATTTATATGATGGGAATAAAAATATTTACCTTTTTCTCATTAGGCCATGTATGCGAAAGTAGCCGTCAGTTTAAAGCACATAACGTTTTTTTGATGAACTTTAGTATTCTGATTGAAGTTTAGAAAGTTTTATTATTAAACTAGATTTGCACACGACTTTGTCCGCGGAATTAAAAACTTAGTAAGTGGCCTGTTGTCCTAGATTATGTTTTACATCTGCGCTACATTTCTTCGATATCCGCTAATATTTTTAAGATATGCTGTAACAAATATCCATCTAAAGAATCGCGCTACGCTAAAACAAAATTTGAAAGAAATATCTGGAGAACCAATTCATAAGATTTTAAAAAGTTGATCTAAACAAGATCGAATATAGTTTTCTGTTAAAATGATGTACAAAATTAACATATTTACTAGCTAAAATAACATAAATCGAAACAAATATAATGGAAGTATTAAGCAAAACACTTTTTGACCGACTTCCCAAAAGGAGGTATTCGTATGTATGTTTTTTTATTATTTTTTTCAAACATGTAACAAATGTAATAGTAAACAACCAAATGCACAATTTATCAGTTTCTGAAAATCGATTTTATACAAAAAATTAGCAAGTTTACGAAGCATTCGACTCTCACTCGAAGAACCGGTTTTTTCTTTGTTAAGATTTTCGAACCGCGTTACTTACATAAGGCTAATAGCTTCCAATTGTCCATAAACTGTTTTACGATTATTAAATAAAAGCAACGAATACAAATCTATACTATTATAATAAAGTGTAAACACACTTCTTTGTTGCCTAAGATGTCAGCAATAACAGCATATATTTGAATAATTCTTTTTTTAATAAAAAGCCCTACACTTACATCACGCTTAAGGCTATATATTTTCACGCCATCAAACTTAGGGGGTAAAAATTTTGGATAAAATCCTAATGTGGGAAAGAGACCATAAGTTGCTGCCAACATCAAGAAAGTAAGATTGCTAAGGTTTGTCATGTCATGTCATTTTGACATTTGCTATTGATAATTTGACAGTTGTAAACAATAAAATAAAATTTTCATAAGTTTATGCGAATGAAGTCGCCTGGGAACTGCTAGTATTGAATAAATTCAACTTTTACATAATTAGTTGGTAAGTGGACTTATTTTAGCTGAGAATTTATTACGAATTTTTTTTTAAACTTTGTCAATTAAGTCTTACTAACTTTCGATATTGACAAAATTTAACATCAGTTTTTAATAAAAATGCAATATCGTTTAAGTACGATTGAGTTCAATCAAAGATAAATTAACTTCAATTGCAATTCAAAGTAAATCTTTTAATACACTAGCTTTTACCCGCGACTCCAGCCGCGTAAATTTAAAAATATAAGAATATATAGCCTATGTTACAGATAAATCACCTTTCTAACGGTGAAAGAATTTTTAAAATCATCCCAATAGTTTTTGAGCCTATTCATTACTATCTAACAAAGTTTTACTCTTTATAATATTAATATACATAAATGTTTACAGATAGAAACATTAGTACATGCAATCCCGTTTTGGCGCCATACATGTTCCGATCTCCGACGCGATAGGTACGTAGGTACCGCAATTCGTGAATGCCCATGACAGCTGGTGTAATTTAAAATATAACGGTTACACGACTTCTTAACTTGACCGGTGAATCATCTTTCCGCTTGATTCACTGATACTATGTGCTGTGATGCCAGTACCTAGTTGCTAGACTGATAGCGGCCGGGGCACACGCGACCACTATACCTACCGATGTCAAGAATGCAACGCTACATGAATATTACATTACCTTATGCTTAACACATATAAATAACAAAACTATGTAAATTTGTGCAAAATGAATAAAAACGAAAAGAATCGGACAAAGGAAATCAGCTGGGACGATAACGGCATGCAAAAACGTTTACAGGGGCTCAGGAGCTTTCTGTAAGCCTTCTTAGTAAATGTCCTTCGTTTTGGCGATCTCTTAATAATAGTTATAACGTCGTATGAATTGTTATATGGGTGTATGTTACGATTTACGATCGAAACCGGTCTGCCTGCACGCTGGCCGATGTCTACATCGATTCAGTCACCCCGAACCGAATGTTTCTCACAAAATGATTCACGTCTTGCCGCACGCCGGTCAACTTTCTACTTTGAACAGTTATCGTTACTGTTAAAGTTGATAGATTTGAGAGCCCCGTTTGTAAAACAAAGAACCTGGTATGGACGAATACGCGAACCGATTCCTGCGAGGAGAAGCTTGAAGTTACCTGCAAGAAACGCCACGTGCAAAGCTGCGAGTAAACCTGTTGGAATCCAACACCAGAACACGGGCGGGGACCACATGCAGGCCGGGATTGGTGCAATGTGACAGCGAGCACAACGTTTACACCGAATCACGTCCTATGCGTGGCCATCGCTGTGAACGACCGGCCGGGTAACGGGACTGCGCGCCGCGGATGCTGAGTAGCGGTCTCCGAAGGCCGGGCCCGCTTGGATAGGCCGGGACTGGTGCAATATCGCTCACGAACCGAATATAGCACTAGTCACCGCCCAGCCACACGGGCCTCGCAGACAAAGGACGGACGCTCCACCACGCCCGGACTTCTTCCAGCTTGCTTCTATTGTGAACTTTTAAGTTAGTGAACTCGCGCACGGTGTGTGTTCAAACACCGCGTACCGTTTACTGGCGCACGTCAGATCCGCGCGGCGGTCGGCGCCGGAGTGCGGCGGCGCGGGGAGAGCGACGCGAGCGCAGCTGTCGTCGCCCCCTCCCGCCAGCCCGCGTCGCACCCCTCGCCCCCAACACTGCGGCCCTTTATCGTTCTGGGAAGTGGTTCCTAAACTTCCCGACGGTGTTGACCACTCATAAATTTCCCTATTGCAAGGGAGATTCGCTGTTACTTAAATTAGTTAAAAGACTTGACATGCAGGATGTAAACGTTATAGTGATGACGTATATTGCTAATCTGTCGTGATTTTCGTGATTGGCACGATACAAAACATGTTATATTGGACGACTTTTAACGACAGAACGGGATTCATATAGATCGAATGGAGAATTTTTTTACGTCATTAGTGTCAACAATATCAAACTTTTTTTTTCTCTTACCTATGCTCTCCCCCATTAATATGATTGAAATCTTTTTAATACTTAAAAATGATTATTTTATAGTACCATTACACTTTGATTAAAATACCTTTTTAATATATTTTGCATAGCAAATATTGGTAATTCAATTTATATAATTGCAACCCTAAGTTATTCGACATTCAATTCAAACCGTCCATCCCGAAGCGACCGATCTACCTGCGTCATTTTACCATAGAATAACTGTTCAGTTAAATATTAAGTGCAATTTATGCATTACGACACACGTCATCAACTCGTGGTGATTAATTTTACACCATTATGTTAATAAAACAAACTAAAATAATTTAATTATACTAATATTTGATCTTACACACGAGAAAGTTTAGATGAACGGATGGATGTTTGTTAGAATTTATTGCCTTAACGTTTGAACTGATCTCGATGTTTGGCACAGATGTAGAGGACAGTCTGGAAGAACACATAGGCTACTTTCTTTTGTTTTTATTAATACCACCCCGACGGAGTCGAGGGCGGAAGCTAGTGAGACATAAAGGTTCACACACACAAACTTCTTTGTTGCCTAAGATGTCAGCAAATACAGCATGTGGGAAAGAGACCATAAGTTGCTGCCGACATGAAGGAAACCAGATTACCAAGTTTTGTCATGTCATTTTGACATTTGCAATTGACAATTTGACACATGTAAACAATAAAATAATTTTATGCTGAAGAAAACGCACCGGAACAGCTAGTTCAAAGATATGTGAAAAGTCAATCCGCATTAGACTAGCGTGGTTGTTTATGGTCTAGTCATTCCGAAGTTGGGTAAATAGTATGGGGGATATAGTGAACAGAAGATAAAAGGTTTTTTTTTCAATTAATAATTTGTTATTGGAATTTAATTTAAAAATGTCGTATTTAATTGGCAAATAGTATTTTCCTGGTTTAGTTTTAAATTACGGTCTCAATTAATTATATGCGTCAAAATGGCCACCGGCCTCTGACTAATTAATTCTAATTTAAATCCAGATCACAGAAATTGATTTAACAAAAAAAAAATCTTAAAAACTAGTTTCCATATTTTTCGCACTTTTTACGGCCTTCTATGCGGAGTTAGAAATATTCATAAAACCACTGTTTTAGGCCATATTTGAATTCCAAATGATACAATGACATTTCCAAATTATTATTCAGTTTGAAGACATTTAATATTTTGTATTAAGAGATTCTACTTTCTTATAAAACAGAACTAAAAACAGCATTTTTTTATTAACGGAATTGACATAAAACTGCTGACATTTACACTCGATTGCCGCCAAAACTATATCTCTTGTACACATAATGCCTAAAAGACATCTCATTACTATGGTAGGTTATTTAATCTATGACAATTACAGTCCGCAGTTAATTTAAATTCGGAAACTCCATCTTTGGGGTAACAAACGACTGAGAATAATTATTATTTGCTAAATTGACAATTAGATCTTTATAAAAATCTAACTTATGCTTATTACACAAGCTATAATTTTATTTGTTAATGTTATTTCTATTGTTTTTGTTTCTTAATTTTTCAACGCATCAAAACAATTTCATTATAAACATACAGTTTTCTTAAAAGTAAACTCTGGCGACGCTCAAGATTTATAACATTCAAAAACAAAAATTAATTATTTGAGATAAGCCACATTGAAGCCATTTGACTATTGGATAATAAATACGTCCTTAACCAGTTTAAATGCATTATAAAACTCAATTACAATATAAAAGAGAGTTAAAAACGGAGGTAACGACTGGCCAAAAGCTGCCGCGTCCGCAGCACCATCTGTTCACAACTCACCTGTCCAGGATATCTCATTGCTAGTGGGAAAAAAAACCGCAAGCAATGAATACAAAATTATGTATTCCCTTAACTGGCAGCCCCGTCCGGCTTTGTTAGTTATTTTAAAGATATAGATATCTGCAGGTAACACAAAGATGTAATAGATCTTACTAATGTTATAAATGCAAATGTGTATAGATGTTTGTCCCTTCAAATCTCCAGAACGGCTTAAAGGATTTCCATTAAATTTAGCAAAGATGTAGCAATCTATGTGTTCTTACAAACTATGCTAGTTTGTGAGAACACATAGATTGCTTTAAGTACTTTTTAATTTCGATCGGACAAAGCCACGGGCGTCAGCTAGTAACCTAATAAAAAACCACAAACGATTCACCAATTAGTAACTTTATGAAAGCGACGTAAATTATGGAAGTGTTCTCCCGCAACTCTCGTATTCGAAATTCGAATTCAAAATTGTGTTCTTAATTCTTTTGTTTTTAATCGAAATACTAAATATATATCTATCTCATTTTATTTCAAAGATAACGAGCGAGACGACAGTAATAATTTTTGTAGGAGTCATTGTGTGGTGAAAATTTTTGCTTTTTTACTCACAGTTACCTAGGATTAAGTGGCGTATCGCCAAGTACTAAACACGTTTAAGCATATCTTTACATTCCACAACCGTACGGTTTTCGCGCAACTTCCTGCCTCGTATTGGCTTAGGAATCTTCTTGTGGTCATTTGTTTCTAAGCGGTGGATAACAAGTCTATGAAGGTTTTACATAATTTTTGGACAGAATCAATTGAGTGACATTGTGCTTTGTGAATTTTTACATGTTGACAGGGGGCGCTAGTGATTTTTTTGCGACTGAATGGCAACTGGTAGCCTTGAAGAGGCATTTACAGATTCACCGGGCTTTAGGTGGTCGAGCGCAAATGGCGCTTAGCCTTAACCTTGTTTATGAGCAACTAAACTCGAGGGCTCCCTCAGGAGCCTCGGCAAGAGCCGTTACTTCGTTATTATTACCGGATTGGAAGGCCGTCGAGCTCTTAGATCGCTTCGGTGGACGTTCCATGGAGTGACTAGGCACAAGGGCCCCCGAGAGGGGACCTCAGCTTGAGCTGTCACTCAATTTTGTTTCTAAGCGGTGGTTAACAAGTCTATGTAGGTTTTACATAATTTTTGGACATAACTAACCGACTGACATTGCTTCTTTTTTCATATTGACGGTGGCGCTAGTGTGCTGTTCTAATTTAGTTTGATTTATACCAGTAAAGTATTGTATTACCTGTGCTAATATTTTCGTTGGTATATAAGTGCAGAAGTATGTTAAAACATTTTTAAATGTTACTAAATTGAACTAAGATATGCAACATGACCAGTTTATTTTCAATATCTTGTTCAAATATGATAAAATTTCCGACACAGTCGACTGACGCGGCGACACAGACTATAAATAACGGATAGATCGTGTAATATTTATTCTTTAATTATTTACTGACACGATTTTATTAAATTGATGTATCTATCAATCTAACGGATCTTTAAATGTGCGGTTTAATTTATTTTCAAGAAAATAGCCTAATTTTAATAAAAATTGCACAAGGAAAAAAAAATATTTTCTATTTATTATTTATAAATTAAGATTAATTACCTTTAAGCTTTCTTATTTTATAATTTTAAGAGTTATTGCATATTTTTTATCTTATTTTCAAAGTGGTCTATAAACATAATTAGATATTTAAGCATAAATTACAAATAACAATGCTAATAAATTTTGAGGTTATACTAAAACACTAAAATAAATAAATAAAAAAAACAATCCAGCAAAAACAAAATCTTACATCTCACCCTAATTTCTAGGCCTTGTTAAAAGCTTGTTTTTTTATTAATATCTTAACAAAATACATTAATAAAGAACCCATAAAACAGAGTGGAACCCGTAGCGCGGCGCGTGGCGGCATATTATTTACATACTAATGGATATCAAAGAATTATGTTTATTGAATTTAGTTTAAGAAACTTTAAAAAAAGCGCAAGCACTAACCCAGAATCATTTCATAAGCAAAATTCAACTTTTTTTTCGGATCATAGATCAACCATAATGTGACATATTTTTTTTATAAGAAAAGGCGGTAAATGAACGGCGGGAACAAGGTGTTCAACAACAACCAGACATCTTCAATAGCAGAGGAACTATAATACTAAGAATTAATTACTAAGCTTTCGCCCTCGTCTCTGTCCGTGTGGAATTAAAAAAAATAAAAGTAAGTGGCCTATGTGTTCTTCCAGAGTATCCTCTACATCCAGCCTTTCATCGTGATCCGATCAGTAGTTTAGGCTACAAATTCTAAAAAGCATCCATCCATCCAAATGTTTTATTTATAATATTATTTAGATTTTAAAGTTTTAACACTAATCATCATATACTTTATCAATTTGACAACCAAATTTGTTAACTATATAACACATTTCAAAGTTCCATATGTTTTTGAGGGAAATCGAGTAGTTTCACCGTCCCTTCCTTTAAATCTTAGATCCAAAAGCGTATGCAAATAGTCAAAAAAGAGAAAGAAAAAGGAAAGAAAGTAATCAATAAAAAAGCATTACTAGTTTTTTTTTAATAATACTATTGAATCAATTGACATAAAACCTTTCCAAGTCAGAATTTCACTAAGGGAGAACCTCAGTATATATTTCTCGTACTGGATTTACACAAAGGCTACCACTTAACGTCACTGAGTGCGTGTTTTAATATTGATATGATGTCTTTAGTATAAAAAATGCGTCACAAGTCCGTAGTGTAAACGCAGATGCGTCATATATAACAAAATCGCGATAGTGTGTAAAAGGCTTTAGCGTGTACATAACCGGGGTCATTGACCTCCCCGGGCCGACTTATTCAAACTTGGGCCACGGGGAAATGGACATCAGGTCGCTTTTACCGTAATGCAGTTGGCTTGTGTTATCAATCGACTGTTTTAAGTTTATTTTGTTTAGGCTGAACGCCTCGGTGGCGTTGTGTAAACTAATTAAAAAAAAACTTTGACATTGACAGATCGCGAAGATGGCGCGAAACGTGCAAGCGCAGAACTGAATCGTGTTGAAATTAAATAATGTACATTTTATATTAAAACAATCGTGAACTGTTCTTCTCGGAGGTTACTTTTACAATGTACTATGAATAATAATTAAAGTTAGATAGTACAACAATGGAGAGCTTAGGCGATCGTGTAACTTTGTTATTATTAACAGTACAATTATACGTTACGAGTTGTTCGCAAAAATTTCAATGGAATGAACATTTTTATGTTTTCTCGGAACGGCCGCTTGATGCGAGGCCGCGCTTTATTATTTAAATAACACAATATAAACTTTAATCCCTTCTAATAAGATTAAAAATCGTATACCAAACGTAACACAATTTGTAAGCCGCGAGCTCCTTTTGTTCTAAATTGTACGAAATTCGCTCCGAACCTGGATTGGAAAAAGGAAAAAAAAATGGTTTCGTCCAAAAAGGTCGGCTTAAAGTATAATACTCCTTGTAAGACAATAGTTCTATAGACTTTTTTAAACCTGGATATTGGATACCTTAATAAATACAAAAAGAATTGATAATTTTAATACAGAAAAATATAATAAGAATAGATTTGTAAAATATAACCTTACTATAAAAATTATTTTATAAATAGTATGAAAGCACGGTTAAGAATGTGACTTTAAAACCTCTATATGGCTACTGAGAATCGAATACATATAAGTTGACTATAATAAACACTAGCCTACATAATTAATACATAGTTGAACATTCTAAGAATCAAAGAAACAGCATCACGCCATCCCATCTAGCCAAAACATTCCCAGATAAGCGTACCTTCATGTCTTATCTGTATTAAACCGTGGACGGAAGCTTGTTGAATTGTTCTCACTAAACTGATAGTATAATGTTGCATAGTTCAGAGTAACAGCCTAGACAAGTCAGCATCTTTCTGCCTAAACATCCTGAGTTCTTACGCATAAGATAGTGAGTTAACGGTAAATGTTTTTTTCCAATACTTAGAATGGTTATAAACAAAGATTAAAATAATACCTAGTCTTTTAGAATCATGAGTATTAAATCCGAATAAAAAAGTAATTGATTTCATATAATTTTAATTGTAAAGATGACAGTTACTGGTGCAATAAGATTTTCTATCCTTTCTCGATGGTAATAAAAACCGTTTTAACTTTGTTTAGAATTTAATAGTATAGCCTATGTAACTCACAGATAAATTACCTGTCTAATGGTGAAAGAATTTTTAAAATCGGCCAAGTTTTTGAGTTATTTCAATGTATACAAAAATATAAATTTCTCCACTTTATAATATTAGTATAGGTATAAAAGTTTGCTTTTTTATAAAAAGACTCGTGGCAGAAAATCACAGGCAAAGGTGAAAAGATTTGTCTATGGCCTAAGAAAAAAAAATCAATCTGTCATTTGAGCATCTCTCAAAAGCGTTGTTAAATAGTGAAACAAAAAAGGTTAGTTTAATTAATTTTACTTTCTGGACGTGTCAAGTATATTTTCGTATTGTAAAATTCTTAAGTTTTTACGAAGAGATTTCGAAATCATTAATATGTTGTACGGCAGATGTAGCGGCAGCTGGCGGGGCACGCGCCCACCTTTTCCCGCCATTATGCGACCGCCTTTGTTCATACGCAAGATTGATTCCTGTCTTTGAGAATATAACATCTGTGTCCTTTATAACATGCTCCTGTTGTATAGGTAAGCTTAATGCGTTGTTGGGGGCCGACATAATCGATTTGAAATACTAACTACTACTGATTAGGTCGACTGGAAGTTTTAAGGTTACTTTTACATCGCTTTAAGTGGGAAAATAAAGCCATTTGTGATTTAAACACCAACTTTTATATCTAGAAAACTTGTTTTGTTAATGTATAAATAAAAAAAGCACTTCTTATAATGAATATTTTTTTAAAAAAAATCGTTAATATTATGTGACATAAAATTAGCTGTCATTAAGTTTTTGTTCATCAAACTTAATGTCCAATAAAAGTACATAGTCCTCGGATGGAGGCCGCGAAAGGGACCAGGAGCGTATGGCGTCCTCCACCCAGGTGGACCGACGACTGCGCACGGCGGAAGTCATTGGATGCGGAAGGCGAAGGACCGCAATCTGTGGAAGGTATTGGGGAAGGCTTATGTCCAACAGTGGTAACTGCGGATCCAGGGGGGGTCATTGGGGTCATGACCCCCCCTGAGCTAGTTGGTCACGAGCTTGACGAAATATATTTACATATTTTGTCAAGCTCTTGATTTGACTACGACTATATGACCCCCCCTGACGCCAAAGCTGGATTCGCCCTTGAACAGTGGGCAGATAAAGGCTGAAGATGATGAAAACCACATATAAGTAGATAGTTGTAAGTATATGATGTAAAAGTTATAAGAGAGTAGTAACTTTTATAATGTTTCTGAAGTTCTCTCTTATACGTCATAGAGCAGTCTACTGGTAATACAGCATTCAATATTCACACATTACAGTTGCACGTTGTGTCCGTTGTTAACTATAATTATTGATAAATAAGAAACTCCCTTCAACAAATCATCGAGTACATCGCAACTGAGGTAGTGTTAGGGTAACCAGGTTTTTACAAAGAAATAAAGGACTTCAATATAAATTTGTTTAAAAGATTTCAAACTCTTAATTAAATAAGTAACCTCTTTATTGCCAAACTAAATAACAGAATTTACACAAAAGCATTTATAACAATGAAAACTAATAGGACTCAGCTTAAAAGACACTGGTCGGGTATCGAGCTGATTTTCACTCTCCCTCCTACCCAAGAAAAAAAGAGAGAGTAAAAAGTCGAGGGTCGCTATACATTGGTGATAAACTATAGTAGTGTCTTTTGTTAGGGTTAGTTTGACCGCGTTGATATAAACAAAAGAAAGTAGCCTTTACATTCTTCCAGACTATGTTCTACATCTGTACCAAATTTCATGAAGATCCGTTGAGTCGTTATGGAAATACCTTTTAACAAACATTCATTCATCTCCATCTAACTTTGACAATTATAATATTGGTAAGAAGTAAGATTAAATAACAAGGCAAATACAAATCAGATATTTCTGTCTTTTCGGTAAGCGATTGTCACACTGTTTATATAATTGTGTTGCAATTAATTGGGAATATCCATATAAATGTCACAAATATAGTCACCTCACAAGCGACAGGTCGTGGCAATCTGCCGGCGCAGCTGCCGACACTCGACAGCTGGTTTACACGCACACAACCACATCGCACACACGACCTACGTCTGCGCATCCTAATACTGCAGTTTTTGAAAATCCTACACTTATCAGTAACTAGCTTTCGTCCGCGACTCCGTCCGTGTGGAATTAAAAAGAAGTGAGCAGCCTATCTGTTCTTCTAGACTATCTCCTACGTCTATACCAAATTTAATCGAAATCCGTTCAGCTATTTAGGCTATAAACTCTAAAAAACATCCATTCATCTATCAAAATTTTTGCATTTAAAGTATTACTAGCTTATACCCGCGACTCCGTCAGCGTGGAATTAAAATACACAAAAACAGTAGCCTATGTGTTCTTCCAGACTATGTTCCACATCTATACTTAATTTCATTGAAATCCGTTCAGCTAGTTAGGCTACAAACTCTAACAAACATCCATCCATCTCAACTTTTGCATTTATAGTTATTAGTATAGTATTATTGTCTAGAAGGTACACCTTCTATAGCATGTTTCGAGTTGAAGAAGCTTTCATTTACTACATAATACAATTCACTGATTCCCTAAATTGTAGTACACATCAGTTTGCGTACGAACAAAGAAGTTAAAGGAAAGCTGTTTCTTTTATAACACAATATTTTCTTTGTGAATTACAAAAATACAACAAAGCAGCTCTGATTGGAACCGATCACTGGTAACATTAGGTGGCATAACCGTCATGGCGCTTAAGCTTGTTGCACACTAAAAGCTTACCACTTATTTTAACTTAGACCGTAGATAGATAATTTATTTCTTAACATTTATATATGTACATACATTATTAAATTTATCTTCTCTTATAATAATAAGCATATCGCATACCCTTGTGCGATTGTCGATTGTTTCGCAGCCAATTCAACTGTTTATTTTCAGAATTTAAATCGAATAGTGTGCGCACCATATAAGTTCATAGTGTTAGGAACAAAATTAGTACCGTGCTGTAGAGTTGGGCAACTCTAGATTATCAGCATAAACGTCACGTCCCTAGCTGACAGCTGTCAATGTCACTAGAAGTATGGATAGATTGGCGCGCAACCGGAACCCTAACGAGAAGTGTTGCTCTGAGTTTAAAGCGACAGTATCAATTAAATAAGTTGTCTAATAATAGGAATCAAAGCGACTAAACAGTTGTGCGATAATGCAAGATAGTAAGGCGTGTTTTAGTTTAACTATCTTATTTGGTACTTTATTTTTCGAGAGATTTCTCAAAAGAAGGAGGTACTCAAATCCTCTGTATGTTTTTTTTTAATCATTAGATTAGCATCTTGTTATCCTCTCGGTGTGTCACCAGATTTAGGATCGGGTCGAGTCTCACTACGGGGCGACGTCGGCTAACGGCGCTTTGGACACGAGTTAGCGCCGACTGACTTGCATCACACAATCCTTTAATTAAACCTGTTTCTTCCTACATATAAACCAGAGGAAACTGAGTAAAAAACTATATCCGCCTAATGATTTAGTTACAATTTAATAGTTATGTTTCTTAGGTACCTAAAATATGTTACTATCTTTATACTGTTCTTTTCCAGAGTAAAACTCTATAATATGTAATACGAGCTGTTGCCCGCGACTTCGTCCTCGTGGTATTAGAAAACATAAGAACTATATAAATAACAAAAAGCTACGTATCCCTCGGGAACCGGACATTTCTCGGGGTTGAACCTCATCCCATGTGTACTCCAGACTTTGTTTTATATCTGTGCCAAATTTCAAAAGGATATGTTGAACCGCTGCAGAATGATCGAGTAAACATTAAAAAACTAAATCAATGAATTCCACAGGAACCGTAACTATTCCCGGGATAAAAAGTACCCTATGTGTTCTTCCAGACTATGCTCTAAACCTGTGCCAAATTACACGGAGATCCGTCCAGCCGTTTAGGCTACAAACGCTAACAAACATCCATCCATCCATCCATCCATCTAAACTTTTCCATTTATAATATTAGTAAGATTTGTATCCTACCTGTTCTTCTAGACTATGTTCTATATCTGTGCTAAATGTCATGTTTCTGAGATAGTCATAGTACGACAGACCACTGTGAAAAGAATTGCAGAAGACATCGTAAACGAAATTGAACTTTAAGCAGTTAAAGTAAGGGTTAATTTTACTTAGCAGGTGCTACCTTATCAATGACAAGGGTAAATGTTAAATAAAAGTAAACCTTGTTTCAATGCACTAAAGCTCATTTTATTTTCGATAAAATCTGCTCTGCACTTCGTGTGTGTCTTCTTGGTTAATTTGGAAATATTTCTTACCAATTCGTCTTTTTTTCTAATAAACACTAGAAAAATACGCAACAACTGGTGATTAAAAACCGTTTCTGCGTTTTCTATGCTACATAATTATTTAAAAGTGTAAAGAAAGCCGACTTCCAAGTCAATCTTACTAATATTATAAATGTGAAAGTTTAGATGGATGGACAGATGGATGGATGTTTCTTATAGTTTGTAGCCTAAACGGCTGAACGGATTTGGATGAAATTTGGCATAGATGTAGAGGATAGTCTTGAAGAACACATAAGCTATTCACATTTGTTTTTCTAAATGACACGCGGACGGAGTCGCGGGCGAAAGCTAGTTAATTAATAAGTCAGAGGTGTGGCTTATTTAAACTTGTATTGTAATAAAAGATATCAAAGGTCAAAATAATAGAAAAGTCAGAACGGAGGTCGAATAATGAAAAGTTGTAAAATCGGAACTTTAAGATAATGCTGGTATGGTCATAAAATTCATATGCCGTTGTCAAATAGTGGATTAAGCTTCTCTTAAAAACGTCTAAATGCAACAAATAGTACTCCTTGAGTATTACTATTTTATTACATGTTTTCTTAAGTTCGTAGTTCCTCAAATTTCGTTTTTTTTTTCATATGTGAATTCATCGCTCGGACATCGCGAAATTTTTTAATGGTTCATATAGTTTATATAAAATAATAGCTTTTATAGAGCTATTAGCTTTCGGCCGTGACTCCGCCTATGTGAAATAACAAAATCATAAGTAATTACCCTATGTGTTTATCCAGACTTTGCTCTACGTCAATGACAAACATCGAGATCCGTTCAGCAGTTTAGGCTACAAACTCTAACATCTATCCATCTAAACTTTCGCATTTATAATATTAGTAATATAATTACACTATTTTTGTATTTATTTTTATTCTGTATTTAAACAAAATCCAATTTCATATAATACCTGCAACTTCACACACATAGTCAATAAAACGTCTTCTTAATTTATTAGACTGATTAAAATTCTTTTTAAAAAAAAGTTACAACAAAAGGCATTTAACAGAACTTGTATTACGGACAATATGGATCCATCACTCTTTAATTATGATCTAAATATTTAAAAAAATGTATGGATTAATAATTAAAAAGGCCATAGGCTTTTATTTAGGCCCATTGGATTTTTAATACAGATATCATGGAATTAAACATCGATAGATGGAAGTTACAACGTAAGCATCTCCAAAACGAATCTCGCTAAAATTTCTGCAGTTTTATATCTATGTGGAAAAAGTACAGATATTACTAATATTGTAAATGGGAAAGTTTAGATGGATTTTTGGATAGCTTGTAGCCTAAACGAGTGAACAGATCTGTATGAAATTTGGCGTAGATGTAGAGTATAGTCTGGAAGAACATAAGGCTGCTTTCTTCTGTTTTTTTTTAATAACATTTTTTAATAATCGCGGGCGAAAGCTAGTTGTTTATATTTTTTAACCCTTAAAAGCTCGTTTTTTAAATCAAATAAAAATAAGTGTTCCCTTTACTGTGTTTACTAATGGGAAAAATAGTTCCTTCTTACCAACCAACCTTCTTCCAACTTATTACCAAGAAACTAGTTAGAGGTAACATGTAAATATCCTAATATTAAAACAAAATCGATTATAGGTGCCACGTAATACGATTTATAAGTTGTCAAATTTGAAACTTCAATTATTTGAGGGTTAAACTACCAAATCGAATCCAAGACTCTCGCCATACATTTAACCATTACGCTATCGTACCAAATGCTTGCATTCGAGGAGATAGTGCGGCACGTGGGCTGGCTAACGGTCGGCCCAGATGGGACCGGTCTGAGTTCGAACCCGGCGCTCCCGAGCCTTCCCCCCCCCCTGCCCCCTACAGACCGCTGCTGTAACATTCTACATCTTCGCCCCGCTATACTTTGGTGGTAAATTATATATAGTTTATGTTACAATAAATTAAAATTTGTAATCATAGAAGCATATGCCTATCGCTTAAATTATGTTGTCAATATATTTATTGTTTACTAGCTGTTGCCCGCGACTACGTTCGCGTGGTATTAGAAAACATACCAACTATATAAATAACAAAAAACTACGTATCCCTCGGGAACCGGACATTTCTCGGGGAACCTTATCCCATGTGTACTCCAGACTTTGTTTCATATCTGTGCCAAATTTCAGCAAGATATGTTGAACCATTGCAGAATGGTCGAGTAAACATTAAAAAACTAAATTAATGAATCCCACGGGAACCGTAACTATTCCTGGGATAAAAATTATCCATCCTGTAATTTCTTCCAGACTATGCTCTAAACCTGTCCTAAATTTCATGGAGATCCGTTCAGCCGTTTAGGCTACAAACACTAACAAACATCCATCCATCCAACGTAACTTTCCTATTTATAATATTTATATGATACTATCCGTTGCTCGCGACTTCGCCCGCGTGAAATTTAAAAATAATAAAAATATAACCTATGTTACTCACAGATAAATTACCTTTCTAATGGTGAAAGAATTTTTAAAATCGGCCTAGTAGTTTTTGAGTTATTTCAATACATACAAAAATACAAATCTTTCCTCTTTATAATATGAGTATAGATAAACCTTTATCTCGTATCATTGTATATATTAAAACTGCATTCGGTGTGTTGTTTTAAAGATCTAAGCGTAGGACAGCCATAGCGGGAAGCGGGACTTTTTTTTATACTATGCAGTGTTGACTACAGACCGAGATACAACGCAGAGACCAAGTCAGAGCGAGCTGGCGGCGTACTGTGGACGCCCTCTGCCCCGCGTTGGGGACATAGGAATAGAAGAGAGAAAGAGTGTTGACTAACAAGCTTTTAGGATTCGAAAGCATTTCTCTATGTTGCAATACAAAGTACAATGAAATTCACACGTGGCCACTTAACGTAACAGAGAGGCATTGTGCATTTTTGTTTTGGTCAGCGGTTCCCAATGTTTTAACTAATTCAATACTCAGAACTCATACGGAAAGTAACAGACCCTGTACTTGCTTCTCAAACTTTCGACGTAATGTTTTGGTATAAACTCTATAAAATATTAATTTACTAAACTACATATTCTGCTATTTCTACATACAAAACTTATCAAATTCGTATTGTCTATGATTAATTGATATTAAAGTAAAAAAAAATTACATATTACTTAGGATTTAATATTGCTGTGATTTCTGCTGAGAAGAATATCTGACCCAGTGTAAGTCAAACTAAATTATGTCAGCTCCTTGTGGACTATTATGACACAACAGTCCTTTTCGTACTGTAGCTGTCTTTAGTGCTGTAGGTACACATTTTCTGACAGAACTAACTGACAGCTTGTCTCTTTGACTAAACTATCGAATGACTGTTTAATCGCTTTTTGATTTCATGAGCTTATATAGACGTGCACACTACTTTTAGTTTTGCAACTAAACAGTTGAATAGACTTCGAAACAATCGACAATCGAACAACGGTTGTGCGATAGTTTAATCCATGGTATGCACTCTCTAAACGCTCTCTAACATACAGTTTGAGAGCCACAGAAAATGTTATCTATAGACGAATTGTTTACTTTAGGTTACTTTAAGTCGAGCAATACAAGTCACAAGTACAGTCCCCCGGTCCAATGTCAAAGTGACACCGAGCTCTAACTGTACTTAGGTAACTTAATAACTGTTAAGCATAAGTTATAAGTGTAGGATGAAGTGGTTAAAAAGTACATATTTACGTCATTGAACACCTCTTTGTGTAAGTCAAAGAGTAATTAACACTTCGTTTCGAACTTATGCCAAAATTCAGTAAACAGCAAACGTCTCTTTACAGATATTGCGGCCAATATTATAGTTTTACAGTTATTTTGCAATTATTTTAAGATAAAATGAATTGTAAATAAACTTAATTCATTCTCTTCTTAAAAAAGAGGGGGAGGGGATATCAGCGACCATGGAAATATTCCTTTATTGATGACTTATGGTTATTAATTATTTTTTGTCACTATTATACACGCTAGTCTACCTATACTATTATAATACAGCGTAAATACACACTTCTTTGTTGCCTAAGATGTCAGCAATTACAGCATATTTTTGAATGATTCTTTTTTTAATAAAAAGGCCTACACTTACGTCATGCTTTGGGTTATATATTTTTACGCCATTAAACTTATGGGATAAATATTTTGGATAAAAACCCTAATGTGGGAAAGAGACCATAAGTTACTGCCAACATCAAGAAGGAAAGATTGTCAAGGTTTGTCATGTCATGTCATTTTGACATTTGTAATTGATAATTTGACAAATGTAAACAATACAATAAAGTTTTTTTTATAATTTCATGCGGATGAAGTCGCATGAGAACAGCTAGTATTATAAATAAAGATTATTTAAAAGATCTAATTACTATTTACGATTCCATTCCATACAACTTAGCTATCCATACAAATTTACTTCAAGGAAACTTTTCAAAGCCTTCATACTATTCACATCCTTAACTTTCTCCGTACAAAAGCTTTATTGTTAAATGTTAAAATTTCAAACATAAATCATAATAGAATCAGAATAAGGGCGGGTATAAGCAATAACTACCTGATGCTTCTCAGAACTGCGTTTGAAGGTAGGTAAAAAATCTTTAGTAGTAGATAGGTCCCTTTGTGCGCCATTTCCGGGGACCTCTTGTTAGATCTTGTACTCTACAATTACCCTTACCTTTTTAGATAATATCTATTTGTTGGCTTTAAACTAAAGCGTCTCTTCTTTTAAAAAAAATTAAAACCTATATTGATTTTCTCAGGTAATAACGTTAAAATAATTTTCAGGTATTAATGTTATATTTTATTTAAAATACGTTATAAAACCTAACGAGAATTAGTTAATGCGATTAATTAATTGTGCTTTCTAGTGTAGCTTTAGATAACAATCTCTGAGTGCATTATGACTTTTAAAAATATTCCTACGTATTGATTTTTTTATTTAATTTTTAACATATAAATCTAAAGTAAATACCTAATTTATCTCAACTTTCGGTTACTAATAATGCTAACACAGATAAGAAAAGAAAATATGAGATAATAAATATGTCTTCAAACATTTTTTTTTTCATCAAATTGGGTCTAAATTTTTCCAAAATGCAAACGATATTCAAACGTGCGTTGACACCAGAGAGTTTATTATAATTAAAAAAAATATTCAAATATACGTATTTAGTATAAACTAGTTTTATAACTTAGACCACCTGGTGCCATATTTCTTAATGAATATAACAAAATAGCTGTCGCCTGCGAAACCGTCAAATAAAAAAAAATGTATAGTCTATGTGTTCTTCCAGATTATGCGCTGTATCTGTGACAAGTTTTAGCGAGATATTCTGAGCTGTTCTGGTGATGTCACAATCATCCATCTAAACATTCGCATTTATAATATTAGTGTTTTACAGTCTTTGGAAATACGATAATGACAGGGCATGCGCACACCTTTGAGTAAACCATCGCACAACTGTTCAGTTTAATACCTATAAGTTTATATGGAGATGGGCACACTACTCGATTTTTAGTTTTGCAACTAAACAGTTGAATGGGTATTTACATACTCTAGGAAGAAATACTTTGTATACACTTACAACACTGATAGAGGTTCAAAGATCATTAAGGGAAACCCTAAGGGTTGATTTAGTATGATAAATTTGCCTTAAATACTGTTCAGCTATATACAATTTCCATCGATTACTTGTGCGTCTTAAATCAAATTTGATACCAAATTTCACAATTCAATGAACCAGATAGTTTTGTGGAAACTTTCCGCTTACATTTTGGGAATTCCCAAGTAACAAAACATAAAGCTCGTGGAAATTGAATACGCCATTGACAATAGCGATACAATAGTAAGGGCGGCTTAAATAGGGGCTGTCAAACGCCTTTGTACGCAGCAACGGCCAATGTAAAAATCATTGATATTCAAGTATTACGTAAACAGGGTGGATAGGAACAGAGATATGTCACTTAACAAGCATATTTCTATAAAAATTCATGCTTCAATAAGTTTAGACGATAAGAAATCACAATGGAATACACATAACCTAAAAATATGCGAAAAAAGGACGCAACAATAAAGGCATAAAGATAGTCTTGTTTATTAATTTCATGGACAACGTCGCGGACAAAAACTAGTTATCATATAAATCAATACAACAAACATTTCGTTGTAACCTCAATGAATAAAATAAAGTGTAACGGGACAATAACATAACCTTGACATTAAAAAAGCTGAGAAACGTGCACCCTTTGTATCCCGCAGTGGGAAGGGTGTAGGACTCCGCCCCTAGGGCTCCAGGGCGTCCCACCCCGCGGATATCGGATTAAAAATCAATTCAATGGCTATAATACACGCTCAACGAAATGGCGGGATATTAAATAATATAACTGCCGAAATTCGTGCGAGTCAAGGAAGGATAAATATAAAATATCAAGGTTCTAATATCGAAACTAAATATATTTTTATCACTTTTTAGTATATTTGTACAAGAGTAGATTTCGAGGAAGGAAACTGTTGTACAATGTGTAAGGAAAATATCAGATTTTTTTATCTGTAAATACGACAACATGCATTCTCTGTACTGTAAACAGTCGCATAAAATTCAACGTGATTCGATTCGAAAATCTTATAAAATCGATCAATATAATAAAAGCGTCATAAAATAATGTGTTAAACAAATAAATGTAATATTATAGTTGCAAATATCTTAAAAGAAGTCACTAACGGAGTTTGCGAGAACGTGAGAAATGCAAAAGTAGGCGATCGAAAACGGCGCGTGAAATTATACGACCTGCGAATTTCCATTAAAACTGTTTCGTCCCGAAATATGCGAAATACGTTTCTGTTAACGCAATAAATCGAATTTTAATTTATTTAAAAAACACAAACTTAATATGATATTCTATACCGTTATTTGTTTTAAAATTACCGGAACGTCTGGTTTTTTTATAAAAACTAAGTTTTAGTATGCCTTTTTAAAATTGGTCTATTGATTTTTTATTCATTTATTATTATGCGAATTATTCAAAGTTAGTTTTTAATTAGAATCGATAGCAGTGTTTGTTGAAATTATGGCAACATTCTGTCACTTTTTTTAGTCTCTAGAAATCAATAGAATCTTTTAGATAAAACATTTTAGGCTAAAAGTTGTTTTAATCAAATAACTTATGGTAATGTGTATTTTTACTTTTTTTTTTAAATAAATCAAACCCTCGGTTATTTTTAGCGTTTTCCAACTCGTTCATGTTTGTTATTTATTTCATAAATATTTGCAACGTGCCAGCATCCGATTGAATTAAAAAACAAACTATTTTAGGTTTTTTGTTTTCTATTTATGGTCAAGTCAACAATATGCACTTTTTATGAAAGCTTCTAATTTTATCAGTATATTAATTGTAATTTGTATTTTCGTCCGATATAACATAGAAACCTAACAATAACGACCTTTTCTAAAATCTAATCATAATAAAAACCTAATAAGTTTAACAAATTAGTAGAAATGGCGACAAAACTGCCATCTGGTTAATAGGTGATTAAAAATACGTTGTGTTTACTTTTAGATCATGAATTTATTTGCCAGCAATTTATTGCGTGCCACCATTCATTATCTGAATTATATCCCTTTAAATTGCGTTATAATATCAATAAAATACCATAAAATCTGTTTGACTACTTTATTTAATGTGTTACGAGTCACGTACAAAAAAATCGCTACAGAATTTAAAATTGAAGGGGACTATACAAATAAAAACTTATCTCCAACGACTATTTCTAACAAATAGACCCTAAATAGGGCGTTACAAAGACCTAAATAACCCTCATCTAGTTAGGCATAGTTTGCCCTATATTCTAGGCTGTTAGAATAAAAGATGGCGGCTATTTGCAATTTTACATCGCCGCTGAGAAGCAAGGGGCGACGGTTTCCGGACTATTCAGCCAGGACTAGTTTCAACGGCCGTGTATTGTGCCGCTTGGACCCCTCCGGCCCAAGGCCACGAGGACCGCGGGCCCAAGGTCACGCAGGTAATGTTATGAACAACCAAATTTATAACTTTAAATAACTGTTAAATACTTTTGACACGCGTATACGAATATCTTCAGGGTTGCCAGGTGAAATAAACCGTTATGTTTTTTAATCTACATATGAATGACACGTGTATGAAAAGAATACTCCTTTGTACGAGTAATTTTTGCTTGTTGATTCTCGTTCCAAGAAGCAAACCTTTATCCGCAAAATATTTTATTATCAATTTTTCTTGCAGTATGTTAAATGAATCTGGTATTTCTAATATGAAACATAGAAAATAAATACAAAACTATAATCCGAGTTGCCACATCATTTGTTATATGCCAACAAGTTTTCTTTCCGGTGTAAAGTGCGTGTTCTTTCAATTGTAAAACATATAATATCTCTTTTAAATATTTCCACTAATCCCTAAATTCTTTCGATATTGTAGACTTTCTTGTAATGGAAGAGAACTTAAATAGAACAAGATAAGACAAGATGATGACAATATATAGATTTACTAATAGTCACCATCGGTGCTGTTCGTGCGAAATTAAAAAAAAAAATTAGTAGCCTATGTATTCTTCCACACTATGCTCTACATCTATGCCAAATTATGAAAATCCGTTCAGTCTAACAAATATCAGTCCAAACATAAAAACGCATTTATAATATTCGTAAGATTTATTCCGAAAATTAAACAACGGATGTACAATATACATAATAATACAGATAACATCCGTACAAGTAAAATCCCGCGCAAAACTGACAGCGCGAAAGCTTCTAAAGGCCAGCTGCGTAAAGAAGCTCAGAGACGAAGACGTGGTGAATAGCGCCCGCACACCTGCGCCTCTCCACACTTACACAACAGTACACACGATCCCGAGTTATTCATCATGAATACTCGATCAATGAGGGTTGCCATGTTGGAGGATTTACCATCTGTGTTGCACCCAAGGTTAACGATAGAATTTGCTAACAAATGTAGCAATTAAAAACATAGACGAATTGAGAACCCGCTCTTTTTAACAATTAAAAATAAAGAATATTGAGAAAACTATTTTAATTTGCAAGAAGTTTAATAAGGGCTGACCATTTGTTTTGTTTTCATTGAACTCGAGTCTTTCTATTTTTGAATCGTTTACATTTTATGGTAACCCTAAATTGAATTAAAATTTGCTCTAATGTAAGTGATACCTGTTGATGTTGGCAAAAAAATTACATAAGTACGGTTACGGCTTAGGTATTGTATGTCTAAAAATGGCTTCATACATTTTTTTTAATCTTTTACGTACTTAAAACCCTACTTATAAAGGACGTAATGTGATTCAAAATCACCGATTTGAAAGAAGTTTGCAAAAAAGTATATCGTAACAAAAAATACATTATAACGTCGTAATAATTTCAGACTGATCGTGGGTTAGAATCTATGAAAGAAACTTTAGTAATCGTCGTATTTAACAAATACTGTGATATATGAAAATATGAAATTACTAGCTTTCACCCGCGACTCTGTCCGCGAGGATACATAGCAAAAGTGAGTAGCCTACGTGTTCTTCCAAACTATCCTCTACACTACATCTGTACCAAATTTCGTCGCAATCCGTTCATACGTTTAGGCTACAAACTCTTAACAAACATCCATCAATACTTTTGCATTTATAATATTAGTGTGATACGAATAAATATTTAATGAATGAAATAAGGAACATTTTGATGGAATCAACTTTGATATAAAATAGATTATGTATTTATTTTTATCGGAACATAAGGGGCCCGCTCATTGTGTTATTCGCCCGTCGCTTCGTAGACGGAGCTCTTGTTTTTTTCCATCGTTTTGTGTTCCCCAAGGACCTGATCCCATTCCCCGCGACGCGGCGTCTCAAGCTACGCGTTATCCTTGACCTCAATCTTTATGTACACAAATCACATTCATCTCATAGTTATTGAAACATTTTTATGTCTTGCAAGATTGTGTTGGGTATCTACTAAATAATAACTTCGTAATTTATGATTACCTCAGCTAACTGATTGATATCGAAAATTGTAAGGGAGATATCATCTAAATACTTTACTTTCAAAAAGATTGGAAATTAAATAATTTTAGCATAAGCATTCTGAAGCAAAAGTTGGAAAGGCTCTTTATACATAATAGCGCCATCTAGCGATATAGCGATGTTATGTTTACAACAGTAACATTTGTAGAGGATCCGTTTTGGAGTATTTATCCGTAAGGATTCTTTAAATAAAAGCGCTAAGATGGGTATTACCCTGAGGGAGCCCTCGAGCCTAGTTACTCTTAAAAGAGGTTTAGGCTAAGCGCCATCTGCGCTGGGCCACCTCAAGCCCGGTGAATCTGTAAATGCCTCTTCAAGGCAAACAGTGACAAATCAGTCACAAAAAAAAAAGAAAAAAAATGGGTATTACGTATGCTAGTAGCTGGCATAATTGAATGAAAGCTATTGACACGTTCCAGGTATAGGCATACAAAACGTTTTGTGCCAAAAAACAAGCAATTTGTTTTTTTTTTTACTTACAAGCAAAAGGAAGGCGAGGAAGGTTCGAACGTAACATGCTCGGTACCGTGATAATTTTACTGGCACGACAGCTATTTACATTCGCTCCACGATACCAGTCTGCATATACTTATTCACATTTTGAAAATCAGAAAACAATCATAATGCTTGATTACACTTGGACAGTTGCGCAGGCTAGGCATGGATTGACCTCGCTGGGTCCAGTTAAAAACTATATTATGCCAGTCCAGTCATTGATCTGTGCTGTCCAAGATCAGTCAATTTTTCACCGTTGCAGAGAAAGGCACAGGGATTAAAATAAAACATCTTTAGAAGTGTTGCCACCGTTTATTTGAATTTTACTAAAAAAATTGAATAAAAAATATTATATTTCACCAACACGTTACGTTACTTTAGAAATGAATAATATACAGTGGTAGAAAACCCGCGCCGCTCCGCCGGTACATTATTACTATGGATATTTCAATTAATTCATTATTATAAATTACATTAACACGGGAGAGTGGTCAGTGTTGCCAGATGCCTAAAGCTACACTCACTAGCGGTGTTTAAACGCTATAAAACTACAACATTGTCTATGGAAACTATTTAATCTATTAACAAAATATAAACAAAAGTTTGATCATTCATTTAAAAACCGCTAGTTTATAGCTAAAACGTGTCTAAACTCAAAATCTACCATAATTCAATTTCGTTGTATCAAACATGACAACTATTCTGGCAGTCTAACACTTTAGATTCACATTATTCTACGATTTCATAAAATCCACATTCAAATACTGTCAGATACACCAACAGAAGCCGGTGCTAATCTTGAGACACAAAGCTAGTTTGTTTTGCGACATTCCCACACATAATTTGGCCAAACAGAGCTATCACATTCCGATACTATTCAAGCCTGTCATCGAGTCCAATTTAACACTTATATCTTAATCATTAGTAAATACACACGATGTTAGTCATAATATCTATGTCCTACAGCCAAAAGGGATTGCGTTAATGATTCAAATATACATATATAATTAGCTTGTCTGTCTGCAGTGAGGGGGGCGTGAGGGCGCGGGGTGGGGGTGCGGGGCGCCGCCCGGCTGTTTGTCTGTCTGTCTGTGTCGTGTGAGGGGCGTGTAGGGGATAGTAAGGGAGCAAGACGAGTTGTCGCCCGGCTGTTTGTCTGTATGTCTGTCTGTGTGTGTGCGGAGTGGGACGGCGCGCTGTGTAAGGTTCAGTCTCACGCTGCTCTTAATCTAATCTTCGTCTTCACCACTCTCAGACTCTGTAAAGAAATAATTACAAAATTATATTTATGCTTCAATTCTTAAGACAGGACAGTTTTGCAAGTTTATTTTTAAAGGTGCAATCATAATAGGTGCAAAATAAAGAAGATATTGCAGTTTAACATGCGTAGTTATGGCAGAAAACGTCAAAACAAACAGTTCTTTGGTTAAATAGTGTCAAAAACGTGACTGCATCACACGCGATTTCTAGGTTATTTGATATTTCATTTTTGTTCAATTTTCAATATTGAAAAATTATAGGAACATATCTACTTTTGTTGAAATCCCTAAATAATAACACAAAAACAGTAATATTGACGGACATTGTTGCACATAAAACAATTTTAACTGTATCAAAATGGCATACAAAGCAATTATGGTATGATGTAATTATGAAGTTGCAATAGAAACGTACCCTCCTCTGCGCTCTGCAGCCACTCGACAAACTTCTTCATCTGGTCGAGGAACATCACCTTGCCCTTGGAGGAGTTCGGCTCGCGGTACCACTTGAGGATCACCTCCTCCGACAGCACGTTCGTCTTGTACAGCATCAGCACCAGCTTGCTGAACGCGCGCATGAAGCTCATGTTCTCGTAGCAGTATTCCTGCACCTGTACACAACAAATAAAACATTATTAGTACTTTTAGACAACTTATTTTTTTTTATAACATAAGGTGGCAAACGAACAATCGGCCACCTGAAACCGCCAAAATGGCGAAGCGACCGCTGCCCATCTTACTAATATTATAAATGCAAAAGTTTAGATGTTTTTTGAGCTTTTAGCCTAATCTGATGAACGGATCTCTTAGTGAAATTTGGCATAGACATAGATACTTTCGAAGAACACGTAGGTTACTTTTTTTTTAAATTCAACGCGGACAAAAGATAACTTAAAAAAAACTTGCACTTTAAAATATTGAATAATTTTGGTATATTTGATGTTATTACACAAATGTTTATTACATTTTTAGTATATAAACCAGCACTTATTTTAAATAATGTCGCCAAATATGAAAAATAACGGTGTTATGAATGTATCATATCCAGAGTAAAAGAGAGCAATGTCGCTCACAATAATTATCCCCAGCTATGAATTAATATCGCACACTTCGACACCAACACGAGCACAGTACTCGGGTTGGCTCTAATCGTGTGCCACGTATTAAAACGCAATTTTAACTATACTAAAACTTGTTAACATAGAAATTGTCTAGTTTATCTTACTAATATTGTTAATGCCATAGTTCATATGGATGGATATTTGATAGTGTCTTAAAGCAGAACTGATTTCGATAAATTTGGCATAGATGTAGAGGATAGTCTGGAAGGAGACAGGCAATTTTTTCTTTGACATGGTTGGATTCGCGGTCGAAAGCTAGTATAAAACATTTTACGTCGATGTCGTTATAGAAATGCGTTCTCAGCACTAAAACCGGTACATTAGTCCCTAATGTACTGTACATTACTGAACATACAAGTGTCATTACAATGGAGATAGTGGTGGTACCTTTGTTAACAATGCGATTTCTGCTTTAGCGGAGTGTGCAAAAGCGGCAAGCAACGGCGTGTAATGCCGTAGATGCTTCGCCGCTTGTTCTGCTAGAAGTTCCTCCTTCTTGTTCCACTCGCCGCGGGACATCACGCATTGCCATATCTAAAATAAAACTTTACTGTACACCACTAACATAATTTTCAACCTAATGTTATATATGTTAGAGATCAGATTGCCACATCGACAGTGTTGGTACAACACTGGCTATACAAGTAAGAAGCACTCGAAATACTCAAGCGACAACAACTCGTAACGCCTGGTTATACCACTCCGACTCGTCATCAAGTTTCATCATTAGACATTATTTCAGTTTAAGTGTAAATAAGATAATAGTGTAATAATTACTGTTAAATTAAATAAGGTATAAAATTTCTAAATTAAAATTCCATAAATTATTAATAATTCGTCAAAATAAACACTTTCCAGTTTAAAAATAGCAATCTTACTAATATTATACACGCGAAAGGTTAGATGGTTAGACGGATATTTGTTAAAGTATGCCCCTAAAATGCTGAACACATCTTAATGAAATTAGGCATAGATATACAGCATAGTATGTAAGAAAGAACACATAGGCTTACTTTTATTTTTTGTTTAATTCCACGCAGACGAAGTTGCGGGTGAAAGCTAGTTGTATATTAAAATCATAACTGTGTAGTTCCAAATAACTTTTAATTTTTTAAACGTGTTTATGATATAAACCCTCCCTTGTCATGTGTCCTAAATGTCTTGCTAGATTACCACCAGATGTGGCAACTATGCAGTGTTGTGGTGTAGTTGTGTTGTTGGGAGTGTTGTGGTGTGGTTGTTGGGTGTTGTAGTGTTGTAGTGCAGCACTCACGATGGCGACGATCTCGTGGTCCGGTATGGCGTGCTTGTGCGCCATGTCGCGCAGCTCCTGTATGAGGTCGCGCACCGGCTTGTCCTCCGCCAGCTCGTCCAGCAGCGCCGCTGTCAGCTCGCGGCGAGCCTCCTGCATCACACATACGATATTACATTTTTTTATTAAATTTGTTAATTTGCATGCCTTGTTTAGACAGTAAGATATTATAAATAAAACCAAGTTTCATAGAACACATAACTATAAAATTCTGTCACACGCATTAGGATCAGTCTGTATTATACATGTAAGATCAACTATGTCATGGGAAAACGTAATGTGACTGGAATTATTGCGACAATTATATATTTATTAACTTTTACAGTAGTGAACATCAGTGGTGTCATAGTGTAGTGTGGAGTATTGTGGTGTTGTGTAGTGTGGTGCTTTTTGTGGTGTATTGTGCTGTTTGTGAAGTATTGTGGTATAGTGTGGAGTGTTGTAGTGTAGTGTAGTATGTTGTAGCGTGGTGTACCTGCGAGGCCTGCGCGCGGTGCAGCCGCAGCAGCTCAGCGAGGCCACGAGACGCAAACGACGCCGCCAGCACCTCCTCGCTGCGACGGTTCAGCGGCAGGAACTCCAGCAGCCTGCAACCAACGCCACTCTCAGTATACACTCTTATAACACTACAATGCGATTTTCGGAAAAAAATTGTGGTGCTTGTAGCGTCATTTATGACGTCACGGCAAGGTTACTGTGAGCCAGTACATGACGTCATCTCTCTGCCCCGAGGACAGTCGCGCGATTCAATATACTAAATCACTTATAGTCCAGGGATCTTAATAGGTCAAAAAACCTAAAATTTCATTAAAAACATCTCAATCGATGTGTTAGACGTTACTAATATTGCATATGTAAAAGTTTAGATGGATGGATGTTTCTTATAGTTTGCAGTCTAAATCTAAACTATTGGACGGATCTCAATGAAATTTGGCATAGATGTAAAGTATAGTCGGGAAGAACACATAGGCTACTTTAAATCTTTGCAAACGGAGCCGCGAGCGAAAGCCAGTCTGGTAATATTTTACTTTAAATTCAATTATTTAGATAGGTATTGTTACCTGCCCTCGAGCTGTCCCTTCTTGAGTGCGGTGACGAGTGAGGTGACGCCGCGCTCCTGCTTCACGGTGGCGAACACCTCCAGCACGAACTCCAGCGCCAGGTTGTCCTTCAGCAGGTGCTCGTTCACCAGCACCAGCAGCACCGACGGCGGTACGCACCCGTTACCTGAACACACCGCCTCGTACGTACAGACTGACTGACAGGTGGACCTTTCATAGTGTTATAGGTTACGGACAAAGTTAATACTCCATAGGCATGCTTATGACGCTAAATTGGACGTTTTTTTGTATTTATTACTATAAAAACATAGGCATAAAGTTTTTTTTTTAATATAATATGATTTAGTAGTGAAATTGAATGATTAAAAGTGCCTATAGTTAAAAATTCCCTCGCCAATTTCTAAAACGTAACCGTTATTGGTCGAAGCACGTGATAGGTAAGATTCAATCACTGTGACTTTTGATAACTGAGAACCAATCAAATACTTTGCTTGACATCTCAACACTCGGGCTTACTCCGGCCGGGTTTCATTTAGTTTTAGTGTTAAAATGCATATTCCCTATTATTGACAGTGGTGTAGTGTAGTATGGAGTAATTTTTTTTTAAATGCATGAACTGTAGGACAAGAGTTTTGCTAGTGGATTCAAAGTATACATTAAATATCGCGACATTATAAGAGCTAAAAGGATTCTTGTATCTTCTAAACTTACCAATCCATAGTGCAGTCATACGAGCCAGTTTGATGCGCTGTTGAGGTTCAAATCCTTTCAAATAAACTAGGACCTAGAATAGAGGTAAAAAACATTGTTAAAAATGAACTAAAACGACGAATATTTTGATATATTTTCATCTTACATACAAACTAAAGGTTTTTAATAACAAACCTTTTTCATTTCTTCTTCAAACATTTTTTCCAAATACTTGTACCGACGCATGAGCTTGACAAAGACCTGAAAATATTTTATTATCAGAATTTCTGCCGGAAATGAGTCATTTGTGTGTTCAAATATGATATCGTCAGAATTATACGAACGAGAAATAGTGTCCTCCACACAATGGTTCAGGACTCTAGCCATGTATTTCATCATTTAGATAAAGTACTAATTACTAAAGAAATATCTTACTAAAAAGGATTTTAAATTGCTGATTAAGGCGGTTTAGATGAATGGATGTTAGGAGTTTGTAGCCTAAACGGCTGAACGGATCTTTCAGAAATTTGGCGTTGAGGACAATCTGGAATAATACATAGGCTACTCACTCTTGTTTTTTTTTTAGTTTCACGATGACGTAGTCGCGAGCTACAGCTAGTCACTAATATAAGCAAAGATATTTCCCGTAATATGGTAAGTTTTTTCTACTACTGGTTAAACTGTACCTGTTCGAAGTTGCGCATGGTATCCATATCCTCGCTGGCGGAGAAGATGCACGTGTTGGTCTTCGGAGTCTCGCCGTCCATCGACACCGACCCGCCGGGGACTGTACACTCAGATATGTTACAAATTGCACACAGTTACAAAATCTATTACATTAGTTATTATAATCAGATATAATGAACGAACGAAAAGTTTTCATCCACATAAGTTGTTCAGGACTCTAGCCAATTTTATCATCATGTTAAAATATTAAAAACCGACATAAAACAGTTCTTTGTAGTATTTTAAACATTTCATTAATCTTTAGTACCTAGTAGTATTAGCAGGGGAGGTTCAAAAGTTAATTTAAATATCTTTTATTTGTAAATCCATTCCTGTTACAATCCTTGTCTATGCGAGAAACAGTCGCTAAGTGGTACATATCTAATTGTTTGTAAGGGAAGGCAGAGTTTGAACGGTATGATCCATTTTTTCTATAAATAGCACACCACGGATTTATACGACTATACAAGTCAATGATGTTTCAAAAGGTGTATGTAGGGGGGTCTAGATATATTATAACTTACGCAGCAGGCCGCCGGCGATGAGCACGTCAAAGATGACCTCCCCATAGCGGCGGTAGTCGAGTTTGGAGCCGGCGGCGTCTAGGAACTTGTACGCCGCCTCCAGATCACCGCCGGCGCGCTCCAACCCTTGCACCAGCGCGTCGCGGAACCCGTTAGGGTCGTATTTCTCTTTCTCATCTGGCAACAAAGAATTATAAACATTAAAATCAACTTGTTATAAACATCAATGTTTAAAATACGGTAGTTTTGTAACTTAAAAGATCCAACCCATTTTGTATTCAGTGGATTGCCAATAACAATCCATACGTAAACTGACTAAAGTATGGCTAAAGGTTCAATTTTAAACTTTGAATTTGTGCGGAAAATATTTCAATAATAAATAATTAAAATATATTGATAAAATAACAATATATAGTCGTCTAAATAAGAAGGTAACCGTGAATATTATGAAAACACAGCTATAAATATCATCCAAGTAACAGTTTTATATCAGAGTTTCTGTCGACATATTTTCCTTATGAATAGGGTCAACTACAATATCACAAATGGAGGCAATAACTATAAATCCCCGTCCCTTCCTTTGAATCAATACCAGCATACTATGCACATAGTCAAGGAATTATATTCACTTTCCATTGAGGATTTAATATTGAACAGTGAAATGGTATAAGAATTTAGATGTCAACCAAATGGAAAGGATATAAGCGTCCTCGATTATTCCATATTACAAATCTGACTGTCTTTTGTTTAGAACACAGTATAAAGGGCATTAGAAAGGTCTAGATGGATCTAGATTGAACAATACCGCGTTATATAAGTAAATCATAAATTCAATGGACATACCTACGTCAAGCGACCTACGCTACAAACACCGTCTGCGTTACGTCAAACTTAGGGTGACAATGGTATTAGTGAATCGAGTCTAAACTCAATTTTCTTAGTATATTTTTGACTCAACTATCGCACAACTGTAGTGTGATTGTCGATTGTTTCGCAGCCCATTCAACTGTTCAATTACACAACTAAAATCGAGTAATATGCGCACCTCCATAAAGGCTTATAGGAATCAAAAGTTGTTCGCGCGCTCTTACTGTTCACCTACTTTATAACTTAGAGCTTGAGATAGTAAGAAAAAACGAGTTATTTCTACTTCAGACTTTATTTCTGTGAAATGACTGTCTTCCTTTAGACAACGAGCTGCGGCAAGAATAGTTCTTACTTCTAAAATTTGTCAAAGTACTAATCATTTGGTCACCCTACTATTGTATTAGATATGGCTTGAAAGTACATTACGTCACCTTGCGAACCTTTGAGCTGAACCTACCGGCCGCGACCGCTAGACGCTACTGTCCTACATATAATTCCTATAAAACGTGACTTACTAGCCATGGCATATCTTCAAGATTTAGAAAAAATAATATTAACATCAATTTACACAAAATTAAAGTCCTTTTATACTGCTAAAATAACATTATGATATAGACCCATCTGATCTATACCATTATAAAGGTGACCACACACTAGTCTGTGCGAAATTACAAAACACACCTATGTATCAAAATAAATTATCAAATAGTACCTTAACTATTCATAATTCATTAAAACCACTTGGAGTTAGTGTTTTGCGTTGTAGAAAAAATGAAGTTATTTTTGGTTAACAATAGTGTGTTCCTGCCTCTACGCTCTCCGTAAATAGTCTCAATTAGCACAAACACATTTGCGGTAACATTATAATTAACTAGTTTCTACGGAAATAATTCTTTACGTTTTGGACAAATAAAGTCAAGGACGAGACGAGACATTGGAAGAAAGATTTGGCAACATTCAACAAGGTCGTACAAAAAATTACAAGCACTTGGATCTACGAATATCTAATTCCTTTGACAAAGAGTTAATAAAATAAAATTTAATAATTTCTATCAGATATATATCAGAAAGGTATTGAACTCAAGAATTTAAAAAAATATTGGCGGGAATAATTGTGAACAATACAAAGATGGCGGATGGCGCGAACGACAGATAAAATGGCGCCGATGTGACATTGAGGTACAATGACACTTCCTTGTTCACCGGGTAGATAACAAACGCAATATAAACCTTGGCTAATAATTATTCGAAGGTTAAAGTTTTTACAACTTGCAAACAGAAAAAAAATTACCTGTACACTCCGCAGACCCATGCGATTTAGTACAATGAATTTTGAAGATCAAATGCTTTTTAAAAAAACAGATTTCAAAAGAACTATGACGACACAATACAAAATGAAGTACAAGAACGAACTAAAAGACGAGTAGGGTAGGCAGAAAAAAAGACTAAAGCCAACTGACATTCATAACCAAATAACCCTATACGAATATAACGAAATACTCAAATGGCCTTTGCGAATCAATACAACTTATATAAGGTGACCCATTTGCAACTATTTAGATAACCCAATTCCGTAACTTTTAGAACCAAACGTAGATATAGACTGTATGCACGAGTTGCGCAACTTTATGGCAAAAAAATAAGACCACCTGACGCTGCAATTGTGAAATATTACTTAAATTACGACCTACTTACTTATCACGTTGTAAGCATTTTCAGCTACTATAAGTAACCTCGATTATTTAAAAGTGGAAAAAAAAATGTTTTAGAATATTCACGTGGTATTTTGGATGCGTAATTAACCAATATAATCACTCGCATTTTCTTTAACTGAGAAAGAATAACGACCAAATACTGAAAAGCGCTATTCCAAATTCCATTAAAATGTATAACCGATTATGGAGCCCGCCACAAACGCTATTTACAACTTACAGTATTAAAAAGCCTAACTATTCAGTTAAAAGTGGGCATTTTTAGGCAATACTTAATGTAACAATTAAAATTTTCCCTTCACACAGTTTAAGTTAACAGTCCACTTAACCTGAACGTCTGTACCCAACTTAAGTAGAGCTAACAAAGTAAATGGTTAATCTTAGTTTCTGTATCTTGCCAAATGAAAAAATAGCCGATTAAAAAAAACAGAATCAGTATACAGACAATATATGTCAGATCGTATTCAGCGAATTTCAGAATGCATAAGCAATGAATAGCAGTATGGAGCGAGCATAAATATTCAAGGCTTCCCAGGGGACAACGGTGGACTTTGACACCAGTGGAAATTTCCACTACTAAATGGAATATATGACATCAAATTCACTATAAAACTTTGTGCTTTGTTATAAAAGCAGGACATATTAGAGTTTGCAATAACAAAAAAATTAGGCAACACTTTAGCACTTGTAATAATTGACTCAAATATGATGGCTGATAGAAATGTATGGAAGACCAGTACATACTGGGCTGACAAGGGCAAGATTGCTGTCTTAGTAGTTACAAGACAGTATAATTTACCACTAAGTTTATAGTCTTAACAAAGTAATCCTATAAAATAAAGTATTGTAAAATATGCATTTAATAAGACAGACATCTCGACAAGCAGAGAAATATATGCAGATAAATACAATTGAATTTGTTTATCTTGGTACATAACATAAAAACATGTTTATGTAATAAACAATTGTCTCTGTCACAACATGTTATTTACATTTAATTTCTTACAAGATATTTATTGAATACATTATTTACTATATTTTAAAATACTGTTTGTCTTAGATCCTACTTTATTTAATTTGAATTTTACAGACTGGTGTTTTTTACTGCAAATTACCACTAGAAAACAAAATTACCATTATATAAGCTTGTACTTTCTAACTGTTAATATTATAATGAAAGATTTGTGTTTTAGTATGCAATAAATAAACTAAGAAATTACTGGACTAATTAAATAAATCCCTATACCAATAGAAAGCTACCCGCAAGTCTAAGTTAGTTATATTACTAGATTTATCGGGCAGATAAAAAACAAAGTATAATAAAAGACTAGTCATTTTGACCATAAATGTAATTTTTTTTTAAAGAACCATTTACGTTTTAATCCATTTCCCTTATCTAAAAACATTGTAGAGAATCTAAAAAACAGTTTACCTTACAGTATTATTAAACCAGTTTAAATAGCATTTTCCTTATATTTGCTGTTTGGTTAGCAATTGCAGATCTGACTTCCAAGCAGGCATCTAATTTTTTCATAAAATACTGCATTTTACTTTATTTGCGGCCGTTATATTTAGTACAATAGATATTTTAGATATATGTTTATGGATGGATGTTTGTTACTATGTATCTCCAAATTTACATAATAGATATACATTAAATTTGTCACAGATGTCAAACATAGTCTAGACTAGTGATTCTCAACCACTGTGCTGCAGCAATTTTGTGTGCCACCAAATTTTGCATATTTTTGTCACGAACTATTTATGCAGTGTGTAGTAAGTAAATGATTTCCATCTTCTTTGTGTGCCATCAAATTTTGAAATCGTTAAATATGTGCCGCAACAGAAAAGGTTGAAAATCACTGGTCTAGACAAACACATAACCTTTTTTTACTCTGGACTAGCTGTTCCCATGCAACTTCATCCACATAAAGTTATAAAAATTTCATTTTATTGTTCACATTTGTCAAATTATCATTCAAAAAAAGTTATTCAAAAATATGCTGTGATTACCGACATCTTAGGCAACAAAGAAATGCATGTTTACACTTTATTTTATTAGTATAGATAGAATCACAGGTAAATGATAGTATGATACTTAAAATTCATGTTTTAGTATTTTTTTATTTGTTGCTAAAAAGATTACAAGACTACAGAAATTGTTTTTGCAAGTAAATATAATGTTTGAAAATAATATGCAAGCACTTAATAAATTCCTCAATTGATATTATTCAAATAATCATAAAGCAATGAAAAAGGTCATTGTTCTCACTTTAGGTCAGTCACCTTTGTCAAATTATTACTCATACAAATTATTTATGTACTAAAAAAACAAACTAGATATAAATATAACTCAAGTTTTTTTTAATTTTGCCTTTTTAGTGTAATATAGCTAAAAAAAGTCAACATTTCAGATAATGTAGTTTTCTAATGGCAAAATAATTTTCGAAAAATCCAGCTGGTAGTTTAGTAATTACATTTAAAAATACAAATCTTGTCTATTATTATAGACTAGCTTTCGCCCGCGACTCCGTCTGCGTGGAATAAAAAAAAACAAAAGTGTAGTAGCCTGTGTGTTCTTCTAGACTATCTTCCACATCTATACCAAATTTTATCGAAATCCGTTCAGCCATTTATGCTACAAACTCTAACAAACATCCATCCATCCACACTTCCGCATTTATAACATGTGTAAGAAGTAAGATTACATTATATTGTCTACATAAATTATTATTTATCAACAATTTTGGATTTTGTGCAACAGATATATTTTTCAATTTGAACTATTTTATGTATTTCTATAACACATTTATGTGTCAATAATCCTTTTTATATGATACTAGCTGTTGCTTGCGACTTCGCCCATGTAAAATAAAAAAATATAGCTTATGTTACAGATAAATTACCATTCTAACTGTCAAAGAATTTTTAAAATCGGCCCAGTATTTGAGTTATTTCAATACATACAAAAAAAAATATTTCCAAATAGTATTAGTATAGATAAGTGAAAAAAACAAAACATGAATCAACATGTTACTTACCTCAAAACAATTAATTTAAGGAAACATGTATTATCATATAGACAATAAATATATTATCAACAAGCCTGCATGTTGAGAATGACACATTTATAATCTTAAGATACCGGAAGACGAATACAATGAAATAGTTTGTTTGACATTTAAGGTTAGTTTGAAATACATATCTAAAGATAAAATTAAACAAGGTGTTAGCAGTATTGAAACTCACCTCTTTTTCTGGTCTTGATCCGTTGACCCGATAATACTGGTTTTTCTACCTTCTGACTCATACAATATATTGCTGAAACCAAACACACGTGGCATTAGGAACGTAGGTAATGTAGAAAGGCAGGCAGGGACCCGTTACCCGTTGTAGGGTCATCGCCCGCCTGCGCCCCCGATTCCACAGGCGGTCACCATCTGCTCAATAAAACCACCAAATACTCATGGCGAACGATACTTACTTCAGATAGAAATGTAATAAACTAGAAAACTCTGACTTAAGTAAAGAAATTTTTACTCCAATAAACTTTTTGTTCTATGACTCAGCAAGGACTATACCGCGTGATTTTTAATACAACACGGAATGTGATACACGACTACTAATATTCTAAGTATGCACTTATACTCACGTAGTGACAGGTTACGTAGGAGCCTTTTACTCCTTTTGCGAGTTCTCTCGGACTGCGCCTGTTCAGAAAAGAAAGAAACGCTGCAACGATCTCTATTCCCTCGAGAACTAGAGACAACGTGTATGGAGTCACCGGATGTCCGGTAGTTTAGATCACGAATATCGATTTAAATATTCTCTCACCGTCTATTTTTCTAATAGTTTGCAAATGTTTCAAACGAAATAAAAGGTATTTTTGAAAATAAATGTCTAAGTGGTATTGCAGACAAAACCAATAAAACGTTAGTTGTAAGACAACACAAAAATAAATATTTATTGTTGCTGTTCTTTCGAAATTATTATTTCGTGTTTTAATCAGTTCAAGTTTTACTTAAATTTAAACACACTATTTTTAAAAAATAACACAATAATTTGTTGAATTTTTTACCACTTTAATAAAAAAACACTATTTGAAAGGAAAGCATATGACTAAAAATGGCAGAAAAACAAAACACCATAGATATTTTAACTTTTTAATAATTATGATTCTATTGAGGCACATGGTATGGAAGACTTTCTTCTAGAACGTTCAATTATTTTAACAAAATATTCTTTCTTTTAATTTTTATTGTTCGTAATAAATATTGTTCCCATTCTACAAATTGTCGAAGGACATTGATGTTACCTATTGTATGACTACATTTTTCAAGCGAAAGAATTAAAATTCTTACTTAATCGTCATCTATTTAATAACTCTATCATCCGTCATCTCAGTCATCACCCCCTTCTTGATCATGTCACCTCTCACATTCACACAATCCATCCATTTATTTCTAGGTCTATTGTTGTAAGTGAAACCTATTTGGTGTTTTGCAGTGTAAGACTGGCTGTATTTAAATAATGACATAAGATAATTAGTTTGAGTTGTTCGAATGTAGAGAAAAAGAACATGTCTAGAATAGTGTAAAAAAATAATATCTTGTTTTTATACAAAGTTGTATTGATATTAGTTTATATGAGAATAAATAACAATCTTTATTTATTTAATCATTTTTGTGTGCTGGCTAAACCAAATTCCTATCATCTATCTCTACCGGTATACCTCCACACACATAACTTTTGTCCTTCTTGTTACATGCGATTTATCTCTCCTCATAACCGTGATATGGGTATGGTCATATACCGTAGTAACCTTTTACTTCTTAATTTCTCTACCACTAATTCCTCTAATATACCCATGTCGTAACTTACTTAACATTATCTTGGAAAATAAAATAAATAACTTTCAATGTTTTAAAATGTCACATATAAAATGACATATGACTCTGACATTGACAAATAACTAACCAAAAAAAAAACAAATTATAGTTTGGTTTCGTTTACGTTTACTTTAGTAACAAAGTTATTTAAATATTCTTTAATTATATTATTAAGGAATGATTCAGATAATTTGATTTTTAGTGATAGTTAGGTTTCTATAAATTCTAATCTGATAAATAACAAATGATGGCGAACTCAATATGGCTTAAGGTTAGTATACTTTATTTTTTCCGTAAATAAAATTATAATAAATAACCATTTTATTAATTTTCCAGTTATGTACCTTACGTCATGCACCGGCAGCGTTTCTACAACCGTATCGTACAACTACGAATAAACATTTCAATCCGAAATTTAAGAAGGAAAGGGCAGCTAAATACTTGAAGGTGGATCTGCCAAATATGAATGAAGATACGGAAGATATGACTCCGGAGAAAATGCGTCAGAAAATGAAGGAGAGAGGAGTGTTACCACCACGACCTTGGATGGAGCGTCCGTTTTATATTTCTGCCACTGGTCAGTTACATGTCACTTAATTGTATTTTGCCATTTATCTTGTAATTACATGTAAACTATAACACTAGTAAATACCTCCTTGCATTGACAATTTCATGTCTTTGACCACCTTGGTGTTCTCGCCCCTCATTGCTTCCCTTTTATTATAAAAAAAAACATTTAAAGTTATTAGATATAATTTGATGCAGAGCAAATGTAAATATTGGTAATCTGCCAAATTTGCAGGACAATGTAAAACTATCCTATTTAGATTATTTTACAAAAGAGTACCTGGTTATCCAATTTCTGCCTTTTCCATATTTTCATAGCAAGTGTTTTGTTGTGTTTATGTTTTTATACAAGTTCAATATTGAATCAATGGTAATTCTTAAAATGGTAATAGTGACATGATTAATACTTTTTAATAGCCTTTAGAAGACTTTTGCATCACTTTAACAGTGGTAGAGCCCGCTTTAACATCTTCGCAAGAATAGGCCGGCTCACCCGGTGTAATACCACAACCACACAGAAAGCAGGCGTGAAGTGGAAGCAATTCCGATTTTCGTCTGATGAGTGTGGTGCCGGAGGCCTAATTTTAGTCCCTTTTCCTTTCCACCCTTTTCTTAAGAGGAAAGGATAGGAGGGAAAAGTGGATTTGACGGTGGAGGAGATGCATAGGAAGGGGAATTGTCCTCTTTATGTGCGTCTCCTCCTCTGTCAATTAGAGTAGGTAACGCATCTGTAATTACGGATGTTTATGGGCAGCGGTCGCTTTCCATTCGGTGGATTCAGGTGGCCGCATGCTCGTTTGCCACCTCGTATTATAAAAAAAAAAATACTTTTGTACTGTCAAAGAGATGTCTATGATTTACAATATATGTATTAAAATTATGTTTTTCAGGAGGTATATTTGAGGCATATGTCCCTCCAGAGGGTGATGGAAAAGCATCAATAGTGTCCGCAACAAGAGCAAAACAAACTGTACAACTCCTTGAAAAGAAATCAAGATCAATGATGGCGGTCCGCAAGATTAAATCATACGAAGAAGATTTTAACACTAACGAATTTTGCAGTCAGGCGCAGAATATATACATCAAAGCTCATGAGAGTCTTGCTAACAATGATAAAGCTTCCTTAAGGTTGTATGTAACGGAGAAGGCATACCCTGAGTTCAGACACAACACTTGGGAGAAGACAATACATTGGAAGTTCTTGGAGTCTCTGGAACCTCCGCGGGTGGTGCATGCTCGCTGTACCGATATTATTAGCAAGGATAATATATTTGGGCAGGTAATATAAAAGTATTGAGAAATATTGAAACTGTTTTGTAAATGGATCCCATATTCTTTTCTGCAGACTGCATTTAGCTTAATTATTCATTCCAAATAACATTACTAAAACTCTCTTTATAACAGTCTTTATGTTTAATTCAGATTATTATAAAATTGTTCTGCATTAACTTGGGTAGGGGTAACCTGATTCTTGAGGGTGCTGCCAATGGCAGCAGACGCAGGTGGGGGTCGCAGACGTAAGCGATAGCGTGTCCATGGCCCCGGCCTACTGCGTTGAAGGAACCGAAGGGTTAAGTGGGTATGCCCCCCGTTTTGGGGGGAGAGTCCCACATATCTACCACGCTCCTAAGGCAATCCCCTTGGGCAAAAACAAAGGGGGTTACCTGATTTGTAAAAGATGTAACAATAATTGGCTTTTTCAGGTAACAGTGCGTTTCCACACTCGTCAACAGCTAGCCGTGTACGACCGTTTCGGACGTCTACTCCACGGCAGTGAAATACTCGCTAAAGACGTTTTAGAATATATCGTATATGAGAAACACCTTTCAAACATGTATGGAACATGGCGAGTACATGCCAAGATTATTCCTGACTGGGCACCTCCCAAAGATCCTTCAAAGTTAACTAAAATCAGACCAGAACCTGAACCTGAACCTACTAAGTTATTAGAAAAACCAGAAGAAACCCCAGCAATAGCTGATAAGTAAATTGTAAGAAATTAAATTAGTATAATAGATTTGTCTTTTTTTTTCAAACTAGCTATTCCCGTGCGACTTCATCCGCATGAAATTATGAAAAAAATATTTTATTGTTTACATTTGCCATCTTATCAATAGCAAATGTCAAAATGACATGACATGAGACAATGTCTTGATGCTTCCTTGATGTTGGCAGCAACTTATGGTCTCTTTCCCACATTAGGGTTTTTATCCAAAATATTTAACCCCTAAGTTTAATGGCGTTATAATATATAGCCTAAAGCGTGACGCAAGTGTAGGGCTTTTTATTAAAAAAAGGAATATTTAAAAACATGTAATTGCTGACATCTTAGGCAACAAAGAAGTGTGTGTTTACGCTTTATAGACTAGCTTTTCGTCCGCGTGGAATACAAAAACGAAATCAGTGTATCTTACGGGAACCGTAGCTATTTCCGGGATAAAAAGTAGCCTATCATATCCCCGTCTATGTCAGCTACACTTCACTTAGAGTTCGGACGAAATCAGCAAAGTCATTTCGGAAATTACCCGGAACAAACGCGGCTTGCGGACACCGATTTATTATTTTTTTGTATTATTTCTATAAGCCAATTTTATTATATGTATAGATGCGAAAGTTTAGATGGATGTTTGTTATAGTTTGAATGGACCTCGATGAAATTAGGCAAAGACTAGAGTATAGTCTAGAATAACACAAGCTTGTTTTCTGAATTCCATACGGGTAGTCATGTAAATATAAATCATATAATCATATAAATATTATAAATGCAAAAGTTACGATGAATGGATGTTTGTTAGCGTTTGTAGCCTAAATGGCTCAACGGATCTCCATAAAATTTGGCACAGGTTTAGAGCATAGTTTGGAAGAACACATAGGTTACTTTTTATCTCGAGAATAGTTACTGTTCCCTTTGGATTCAGTAATTTAGTTATTTAATATTTACTCGATCATTCTGCAACAGTACAACATATCTTATTGAAATTTGGCACAGATATAAAACTAAGTCTGGAGTACACATGGGATAAGGTTCATCCCCGAGAAATGTCCTGTTCCCGATGGATACGTAGCTTTTTGTTATTTATGTAGTTTGTAAGTTTTCGCGAGCAACAGCTAGTTATTAAATAAAACAAAGTATAGAATTATATTTAATCTATTTTATTGAAATATTAGTGGCTCTCTGAGCTTCATTTCTTGTTTTCTTTTATATATTATTTATAATAAATTAAATTTAAACATAGTACTATTTAAATGCCGGTTGTATAACATTTTGCAACTATCACTAGTAAATGAAAAGTATACAAATGGAAATACTCAAATATTTACAAAATACGAGTGAACATTTTGATACAATTCATTTAATTGCACCGAGATTTTAACACAGATCGCTGTATTAAGACATTTTTTAATAATATAAGAAAATAAGCGAAAACTTTTAATTTAAAATGATTGCCTAAATAATTCACAACACAAGAGCAAACGAATCGTTGAAAAGGTATAGTACTAAATATCAGAATCATAAGTAAATTATATAAAAACTAGGCAGTAGAAATTTCTATATTATTGCAATTTGAACTAAAACACTTATAAAATACATCTTTTGCCTTACTGTATTTATATATTCTTCATGGAAAATCCATACAAAAACACATTTTAACACATCACTGTAAAGTCCATAATCCAATAGCTCATTTTTGTGACGTCATCAATATCTTCATAAAACGGTCGTTCATTTGTGTGTCAACACAACCATTATAACATGACCTCATGGTCTTGTGACGGGGATGTCCATAAAATGGACTCTATGTCAATGCAATAGAGGTGTTTTGTCTGCTCAGACGACAGTGGGCGCGCTCCTGTGTGCAGGTTTTGGCGGCAGCGGCGGCGGCGTGCGAGGATTTTGTCTCTGTCGTTGCTTCTCTCGTAGATTTTCAAGGAATTCTGTAATAACAAAATCAAACATATAAATGTGTAAGTTTGGATTTTTCGTAGAATACCGCACTAATGAATTTAATACCAATGAAAAGTGCAAAATATGTCATCCGCCATTTTGGTTTTGTATAATTGAATAATACAAGCTTTCAATCTCAAATATATATCTATTCATATAAATATAACAAAGCGTGAACACATACTATTGAGTTACTTAGAATGGCAGCATCACAACGTGTTTTTAATTTTTTTTATAAATAAAATGTCCTACACTTACGACACGGTTTAGGTTACATTTTCACGCTATTCAACTTAGGGAGGAAAAACCCTTCATGTGGGAAAGAGACAAAAACCACAAATTAACGAAGCAACGTTGCCATGGTAACAGTAATTGTTATTTGTGCGTTTGAATTTTGGCATTTGCAAATGTTGTCCATAAAATAAAGTTTTGATACTTTCAATAATGAACTGGGGAATATTTTTTTAAATCTATAGTAGATACCAGGTGGATGATGGTGTAGCGGGGGGCCTGGCCTGAGGGCGGCGCGCACCCGCCCCGCCTCGCCCGCCGCACCCCCCGCACTGCCGCCGCTGCCCGCGCTGCTGACATTGCCGCTGCTGCCGCTGCTGTTACTGACCGCAGGAGTACCAGCGCACTCGCCACGGCTGCGACTTGACACGCTCTGTACAAACAATCGTACTAATATTATAAATGCGAAAGTTTAGATGGTTGTTAGAATTTTTAGCCAAAACCTGAAAGGATTGAGATGAAATTTGGTATATAGAGGGTAGCTGGAAAGAACACCTTGGCTACTTACTTTTGTTTTTTTTTTCCTAATTCTACTTTTGAGCACACAATTTCGAATTCGGCTCAGCAATCGGCCAAGCATCCTTCATCTTTATAATATTAGAATAGACTAGATTATTACTTGATTATTACATGAATTTAGCAAGTAATTAAGAATGGTATATTTACCATCTGGTCGGTATCTTCCTGCAGGCGCACTGCGAGGTCCGACAGCGAGTCTGCGTCGTCCTCGCGCTCCGCCCCCGCCGCCGCCGCCCCCACCGCCCCCGCCGCCCCCGGCACGCCCTCGCACGACTCCACTATCTCTAGCAAAGCGCCGTCCAATTCCTGCAAATTGCCAAATAAAACAAATAAATAGGTGTTAATATTTACTTTATAAATGCGAAAAATTTAGGTGGATGTTTGTTAGAGTTTGTAGTTTAAATTGCTGAACAGATGTTGGTGAAATTCGGCATAGATGTTCGGATAGATTCCTCGCAGATTGAGCCGCAGGCGAATGTTAGTGTCATATAGGTCATGTTTGTACAAATATTAAGTCCCCCACGCACGGTCTGAAAGCAGAGCGTGCGTGGGGGACTTAATATTGGATGTCGTCGAGATCGAGAAAGACCAAAATTGAGATGGGTAGACGGTGTAAATCGTGATGAATGTTGGCATAAGAAACTGGAAATCGGTAACCACTAACAGACCGAAGTGGAAAAAATTGCTTGACCAAGCCAAGGCCCACAAAGGGCTGTAGAGCTAAGGAAGAAGAAGAAGCACGCTCTGCTTTATCTGAACAGTCCAGTTTAGGCAAAACTAGGAACTGTTCAGTTATCAGTTTTGGCTTCAGATAAAATAGACCACCTAGCGGGCTTTATGAAATTTGTCCATGAATGAACTGGTATTATTTGTTTTTTTTTATAATATAAGGTGTCAAACGAGCAAGCGGCCACCTGAATTCACCGAAATGGAAAGCGACCGCTGCCCATAAACGTCTGCAAGTGCAGATGCGTTGCCTACCATTAATTGACGAAGGAGGAGACGCACATAAAGAGGATACCTATTTCCCCTTCCTATGCGTCTCCTCCACCGTCAAATCCACTTTTCCTTCCCATCCTTTCCTCTTAAGAAAAGGGGGGAAAGGGAAAGGGACTAAAATTAGGCCTCCGGCACTACACTCATCAGACTGTACGCGGAATTGCTTCTACTTCACGTCTGTTATCTGTGTGGTTGTGGTATTGGTGAGGGCGAGCCGGCCCTGCAGTGCGAAGATGTTAAAGCGGATATCACTGTAGATATGTAACCGGTATACAGTTAGGACTTACGTGTACAGGCGTGTCAGGGTTGACAGGCCGTCCGTTGCGCAGCACGTGCGCGGCGGCGGGCGCGTGGCGGCGCAGCACGGGGCGCAGCACGTGGCGCAGCGGGCGCGCCGCGCGGCAGCGCACCGCCAGCACGCGCGCGCCCAGCGCCAGCCGCAGCACCACGCGCCGCTCCACGCGCGCCTCGCGCCCCGCCAGCACGCCCGCGCCCGCGCCCGCCTCCACCGCGCGCCACACGCCCTGCGCACACAACACTACTTTATATCTACCCTCTCACGTTTCGCCACGGTACTTAAAAAGTGAAATATTTAAAATTCGTTTCAGTATTTGATTTACGCGCTCCTAAAGGGTATTTTTGATAAAATACTACACAAATGATAACGAAGGTATTTACAATGGGGATGTTTCCTAATTTTTGGAATAGCCTTTATTTTGTAGATAAACCATGTATGAACACGAAAAAAAATAGTATAAAATATAATACTCATTATTTCAATAAAAAACACGTAAATTAAAACAACTCTTTCATTTCCCCCCAAAACGTCCCATGACGTCACTTCTTTGCAAACGAACCTAGCGTCACGGCCTGTCACTGTCAATTTGAAAGAACCATTGATTGATAATACTCGTAAATCTTTGTTGTCTAAAGTTGTTTTTAGTAATGGAGATAAAAATGAAAAAACCAAAATGAACAGAAAGTGATACTTTTAACGTATTAATTACACTTGTTGCTTCTCGTGGAAGATTATGTTTGTGTGTAAACAGTGACTGCGTCCTACACCAGTGTGACCAGGTATAAATTAAATTGTACTGTAAGCTACTCTTATGAATTTTGATATCTTTTTCTTTTGTAATATTCATAAAATGTTTTGCTCATAACTTATGTCGTAATTATAAAAACACTCAATAATGGAGTCCTCATAATATAAAACACGCAAATTCAATTATTACAATCATTTAGAAAAAAATATAACTACAAAATGCATGTTATGCCATGTTGTAGTTATATTTTTTTCTAAATGCCATGTTATATGCAAGAAAGTGACGTCATTGGTGTTTGAGATCGAGTAATGGAGGGTAAAAAATATTGCAGCGTTTTTAATTTATATTTAATTTGAGACAAACATTCAAGGTCTCTAAATGTTATTATAGGTTATAAAATGCTGTCTTTAAAATATTAAACATAACTTTATTTGGATTTGTAACATTAGGAAACATCCCCATTACTGTTACTGAAGTAATTATGTTTCTTCGAAATCTTCTATTCGTCTAACATAACATACCTGTTCGTCTCTGAGCAGCACGTCGTAGGCGAGCACGGGCAGGTTGCGGCGCTGCAGCAGGCGGTCCACGAGGCGGCGCACCGCCACGCCCTCCTCCACGCCCACCACTGACGTCGCGCCGTCGGGTAATACCACCCGGCATAAAGAACCCGCCCCTTGAGTACCTGATTTCACCACCTAAGGGAATATTTTGAGTCAACACTATAGGAATCACTTAGAAATTATTGATTTATTGGACAGAAACAGGAGAAATACAAGAAAACAATTTGAAACAGTACACAGGTTCCAAGTGTACCTGCTTTTTTATTTTAATTTAAGCGTTAAATTATTTGTTGTTTTAATAAATTCGATTTAAAAATTATTTTTTCATTTTGATGATTTTTGACTATTTGCTCGAGCACTTTGTCAAGGTCAGGCTGCGGCAGAAGATATTACCAGTTGCGGTTACTTAGATATGAAGAAAAAGAAAAGTACTCTTAAGGGAAGTTTAAAACTAAAATAAACTGCGCTTATTCTCTCTTTTAGCCTTATAAGTTGAGAACTGTTTTTTTAAGGACTTCGAATAGGTATTTTTTAATAATCATACTCTTGAGAAAGCATTATTCGCTGACAGAACATATTTTTAAATCTACACCAAGAATCATATTTCTTGAGTACTAGCTGTTGCTTGCGACTTTGTTCACGTGAAATTTAAAAATATTACCGTTAATTGGGGATAACGTACCTCTTTAAAAGTAAAAAAATATTGAAATCGGCCCAGTAGGTTTTATATTTTTTCAATACATAGAAAAATCCAAATCTCCTTTTTATAATATTAGTATACATTTAATTCCAGTTTCAGTTGTAGCTATAATACATTTATATTGTGTTATTTCATAATACAATAAGCAGTTCCCTGCAGTAGCCGTGTGTACAAATATTGACACAGGCGCGTTATTTTCCTACCGTTCTTGTGCAAGTCACCGCTATTGCACGCTTTACTTAAATCAATAAACTATGTATTTACTATTATATTAATGGATTATATCTCATTTCGATACAATACAGAAAGTAAAGAGAAGAAAACTATCCAACTACAAAACTACGTGGCCATTATATTGGACTTTTTTAATTAGTTTATCAAAATTATATCCTATAGTGAAGTCATACTACGAGTTTTACAGTCAAATACTAAAACAAAATTTAAATATATACTGACATACATAAATACATGTTTACATTATTCCATAATAGCGTTCATTGATATGGCCAAGTTACTTCGAATTCCATAAACACAGTCTTACACCCTTACAAATAAACGCAGTATAAAGTTAAATTGAGTATAAGCAAAATTTGTACTAATATTTGCTTATACTCATATTATTCCTAAAGTATAACTTTACATTGGTGTAATATGTGTTACCCTAAGATAAGAGAGAGAGGGGGGGGGGATAGAGGGAAAGAGAGGGGGGATAGAGACAGAGAGGGGTATATCTAAAACTCACATCAGCTAATGTAGGAGGTTCCACCCTCTCGTTCCTGTCGCGCGCTGCGTCAGATTTGCTGTCTCGCTCTACGCGGTCCGCGCGCTCGCGCGACGCGCCGCGCAACTTCCACGGCAGCAAGGACGCGCCGCCGCTGCGACGACGTTCTGATGCGTTTGACGCTGACTTTTTTAACTGAAACAATAATAAAAATCATAAGGAAACAAGCAAACATACGAAATATGTGTTCTTTTAACAGTAAAACTAAACTAAGGGTCAAGTCAATCTAGTAAGGCAAAGGAAATATCAATTAGGTTAACTAATGTAAAAATCTGCTTCAAAGTGAAACTTAGTACATAAAATTTGACAGAGAAGATTTACACCACACAATCACACTAATATTAAAAATGAGAAAATTTAGATGGATGGATGTTTGTTAGAGTTTGTAACCTTCTGCTCAACGAATCTCGATGAAATTTGGCATAAATGTAGATAGTTTGAAAACACATAGACTACACGGTTTTGTTTATTTTTATTAATTCCACGCGGACGAGTCTCGGGCGAAAGCTAGTAAGACATGTAGATGTGTTGATAAAATACTAGGAGTCAATAAAATCTAATAAGGCAAACGAAATATGAAAATTCTAATATATTTACTTGTCAAAGTCTATTTCAAATTGGAATATTTGCTTGTAATTCGGGAAAGGAAACATCAGAACAACAGAATACAATAGAAATAAAACAGAAAACAATAGTGTTTATAAGCTGACCTTAGTGGGCGTGGCGTCTTCTGTAGTGGGCGTATTGTGCGGCGCGTAGGGCGGGGGCAGGCCGCGCAGGTCCGCGCGTGCGCACTCCGCGTGCACTCCGGAGCGCAGAAACCGCGGGTAGCTGTCAAACTTCATTACGTTGAAGATCTGCTTCTGTGCCTATAAATATAACATTATACAAAGAAAATTATAATTAACTTGTTATAAATTGAAATAATTGAATTATAGACCAACAAGTACTAAAACCACTATAAAAAGATCTGTCACTATGCACTATACGTGTGCAAACAAACCTGCAGGAAGAGGTCATCTGGCGGTGGCTGCAGGTGGGTGCGGGCGGCAGCTGCGCGTCGTGCGGCCGCGTCTACGTTAACGGGCTCGGGCGCGCCGTCCGCTAAGTGTCGCGACCAGATCTCCCCCGCGAGCTGCGCGCGCGCACCGCCCCCGCTCACACGGTACTGTTCGCACGACCACCAGAAACTGCACAGATCATAAGCTTTTCATTAATAAACATCTTACTAATATAAATGTGAAAGTTAAGATGAATGGATGTTTGTTATAGTTTGTAGCTTAAACGGATTTCGATGAAATTTTGTGTAGATGTAGACGATAGTCTGGAAGAACAAATAGGCTACTCACTTTTTCTTTTAATTGTAGCATTTATAGTTTTACATCATATCCGATAGATGACGCTGTTTTAAAAATAGTGTCCTCTTCTCCTCAGTGCACTCACCGTATATTCTCTGCGGCGAACTCTTTAGCGAGGAAGTGAGCGAAGGCCGCTGCGCCGGCTGGGTCCGCCAGCAGCTGCTCCAAGCCAAGCGACCAGCGTGCTACGCCCCCCGCGCCTCCGCCCCCGCTCGCCGCGCCTCCTACACCGCCCACGCCGCCAGACCCCTCGCTCATTTGCTGTAAATATACAAAGCTACGTTAAAAATTTATATTAGGAACTTTTCAATCAGTTTCAATAATACACTTTACTGCAGTAATCACGTGTTATTAAAACACAAGATTACTGCAGTAAAGTTGACTCCGACCGCGTTTAAGTTATAAACTTAGCGCAGTCGTTAAGGTTATAAACTCTAACAAACATCCATCGATCCATCTAAACTTTCGCATTTATATTATTAGTCAAATTAACACGAAACGAATGTAGTTATTTGTAGATGTTACATCTGTATTTGTGTCCTCACCTTGCTATACATGTTACGGTGGTCGTGGTGTCGGTATGAGCTGCCGGCGCCACTGCCCGTCGTCCAGCGTCGGAACGGCGACGACTGTTCGCTCTGCGCACACAAATTATAATAAAATTAATTACATACCCCACAACTACTGTGTAAAGTATTTGAATCACAGTTCTCTTTAAAATTACGAACATTGTAGCACAAATATGATGTAAAAGTATTTGCGTCAACAAGATACTTCTAGTCGGTTATAAATAAAATATGTCACGTCTTGCTTTTTCCTTGTCATCAACATTACCACCATATTTCAAAATACAGCTCGGCATAATAACAACAATCACATACATGTTTCGGCAGTGAAAACAGATTTTTGTATTTTTTAACTAGCTGTTGCTCGCGACGTCGTCCACGTGAAATTTAGTCATAGCCTATCTTACTCAGCGATAACGCAGCTTTTTAACGTAGAATTTTTTTTAATATACGTCCAGTGGTTTTGAGTTATTTCAATAAATACAAAAATCCAGAAAAACAAATCTTTCCTTCTTTTTTTTTATTTTCACAGTTAATTCACATCGTCTGGGGATCATGATTTATTATTACCCATTGAATCTCTCACGCCAATCTAAAAGTAAAGTGCCGTTTACTTGCAAAATGCACGGCGGTATTGTTAGTAGATTTCATCGAAGCGATATCGTGAGAATTCAACGATTAACTGGAAAGGTTCCGTAAAGCGTCGCAAATCGAGAAAGTATGGTAATATAGAAAACACGATTTCGTCGAAAATCTTGCCAACTCGAAATTTATTAATAAACTTATATTGAAACATCTAATGTACAGATATGACATTTATTCTAAGACCCATCGATTTTATTGGGATACTAGCTTTCGCCCGCGACTTCGTCCGCGCGGATTAAAAAAAACAAATGCGAGTAGCCTATGTGTTCTTCCAGACTATCCTCTACATCTGTACCAAATTTCATCGAGATCCCTTCAGCCGTTTAGGCTACAAACTCTAACAAACATCCATCCATCCATCCATCCATCTATCAATCCATCTAAACTTTCGCATTTATAATATTAGTATGATTGTTTGGTAAGAAAACTTATGGTAAATCAGAACACGTTCCTATTATAATTTGGAAAATTTTGAGAGCTTTGTTTCATTTTTGGCAAAACAATCTTTATAAATAAAAATGTAGTGTTACGAGATATTCAAAATGAGTTTGTTTACATGCTACTTAAATTATATAGTGTTGCCAAATAGAAATATAGAATGAGGCTACTAAAATTATTGAATTTGAAAAAGGCCTATTTACCTAATTCCTGAATTTGTTCAAGGATGTTCCATTTAAAATCGTATAAATATGTTTACAAAAATATTTCCTCAATAATTTATAGTAATCATTACATCTGTGCGTAAACTAAAAGTATTTCTACACTAACTGTAAATATTTTCATAACAAAATGTTTTTTTTAAACTAATAATACAATAGCAAGGAAAAAAATAGATTAAAGCAATTGTTTATATGTTTACAAATAATGTAAAAACTTTGAAGATGAATTTTTATCTTACTAATATAATAAATGTGAAAGTTTAGATGGATGGATGGATGAATGGATGTTTGTTAGAGTTTGTAGCCTATACGGCTGAATGGATCTCGATGAAATTTGGCATAGATATAGAGGATAGTCTGGAAGAACACAGGCTATTTGCATTTGTTTTTTTAATCCCGCGCGAACGGAGTCGCGAGCGAAAGCTAGTTAAGCTTTAATTATAAATACTAAAACTGAAATTAAGTAGTAAAAAAAGGTAAACGAAGCTTTCGCGGCAGTTTATCAAAATATAGTTTCTCGTCTTATCTTCGCTGCATACCTTCAGTACTATCTCACATTTAACACTGTACGTGTGGACAACATTTCAGTTGAACTGTACACACTGAACAGTTAGACTGTTCAGTTAAAACTGTCAGTACTGAGCATCTGTACCCCTTAATCTTTATGAACACTTTACATTCTAGTCCAACAGAGCAGTTTATAAAAAGATATAGTTTATTCAAGTAAATAACGCGTGCCGCGGGAACATTCCTGAGATGCTAATACATCGGTGCTATTTACACAGGTGTTAGAAAGAGCTGTGAGAATCTTCAACGATAAACAAATTCACAATCGACGAAGCGAATGAATGAGAGTTCTCGTAGTTATTTCAACACTGGCCTATTCAAACTGAATGCATTTTCAACTAACGTATTCGTAAACCTTCGAAATGTACCACCTTAAGATGTAGGTACAGCTTGCGTTATAAATTAACACAAGCTATAGTGCCCATCTACATTTTACAGCTCGTAATTTCGAAGGCGAAGGCTTGACTATGGCCTAGTCATCCCTTATTAGGGTAGGCTCCGAGCCTCTCGGTGGGGACGTATGTGAGCTAGTGATGATGATGATGATAATGAATTTCGAAGGGCAGACAACATTGTCCATACGGCACCAAAATAAGCTAGCTTACTAACAATCCACCATTTTAAAGCTGTTAGTAGCCCTGGGCAAGATTTTTTCTATTTTTAAAGACTGTATTTCACAGACCAGTGATGCCCCTTTCTGTTCAGCGCCCTGGGCAGTCGCTAACGCTTTACTCTAACGCCTGCATTGCCATAACAGGATTATTCCCAACCGTCACACCGCTCTGTCCCCACGTGAGAATAAAACGTTTCATCCGTCCCACCTTTTAGTCCCACTATCACTAATAATGTAACAGATGGAACCGTTATGAAATAAAATAAGTTCCAACTGGACCTCGTCGCAGAAGGTCGGACGGATGTAACTTTTTATTCTCATCTGTTTCCACGTGGGGACAGAGTGGGGTGACAGTTCGGAATAATCCCCATAACCGCCATAGAGTTCAAACAAAACTATTTTACATGTTTTAAGTCGAAGCCTATATTGTTATTAATAATTATAAATGAAATAAACCAGCGAATTTGTTGAGAATTCTTAAAATAATTGTAACATGTCGGGTTTTTCCAACAAAACGTCACATAGTAAAACATGCCGGATATTCCTAAACCATATTTGTACATGAAAATGAATTATAGAGGAAACAACACTGTTGTTTAATGTATTTGAGAACAATCGGATGATTGTTTTACTAAAAGAACAAGCAGGCACAAGTTTACTTAATTAAGATAAATCTCTTTAACGAAAATCGCATTTAATTTTTTTTTGTCTGTCTGTTGGCCAGCCGGGTTTGTGACGGCTGGACCGATTTAGACCTACTTTTTATCTTAATATTGCGTGGACGAAGTCACGGGCAACAGCTAGTACGTAAATAAATGTACATCCAATTTATATCACTGTACTTCAAACACAAACCAGATACAAATGAAACGCATGCGTTAATCAATCGGCCTAATTCATACTCAACGAGTGATGTTTATTTTTAAATGTCGCCGATGACCACAAGCGTACATATGTGTGTATTCTGTGAAATTGAACGAGACAATTGTTCAATATCGCATAATGCTATTCAAATCAAAACTTTTATAAATTCGTAACGTCATACCTTTCTCAAGTGATCGAGAATGTACGAGCAAATATTGAATATAGAAATGACAAAAGTATGCCTAATTAAGAGACTAACTTTTGATTGCGACTTCGTTCGCGGGAATTAAAAGTTGCAAGTATGTGTTCTTTCAGACTATTTTCTTATCTGTGGCAAATAATAGAGATCCGTAGTCGTTTTTGAAATATGCAATCACAAACATACAACCATCCACTTTATCATTTATAATTTTATATTTACCTCAATTTCAGAATGTTCCGCCACGTACCATACAACCATTTTCCTAATAACACCGATTGTAAATTATTTGAAAAATAAATACAGATAAAGTTGCATAGCCATGCGCAATCACTAGTTTTACAAACGACACAATTTTTACACAATTAAATTTAAAATCAAACACTTCACTGAACAGTCGACACAACAAAGTACAAATTAAAACTAATCAAATATTTGCGGAAAAACCATCAATAAACATAACCAAAAATGTATTTAGCCACAACACTTTACTCTAACATAGTTAGGCGTGAGTGATTCGAATTTCGTGATGTAGGAAATTAGCAAATTCTGGAGCTAACTGTACAGATACGTTCCCGACGACTACTTGTAACAGACTGACGGCGCGGGCGTGCAGCACTGAATTACAATAACAATAGTGAGGGGAAAGAAGCGTTTCCGGCACACTATGGCCTAAGTCATGGCAGTAGAACTGGCGTTTTGATTATGCAGAAACTTTTACAATTAAGATGGAATAACTGTCAACTGTCAAAGAGTATTTCAACGAGATCAAATAACACTAGAGGTGTTAGTGTCACGCTGCATGCGTCTTATCTTCAGCCTTTTTAATTTGCACGTAGCTGGTACAAAATCGAATATTGTCCTAACTACTAGACAGTTACTGGCAAGACAGCATTCATAAGCGCTAAAAGCCTATAGGTTTGCGTATATAGGTTTGTGTACGGATTACCGATCTTGCAGTCAAGTGTTTGAATCCCGCCATTTGACTATCATCGTGAATCATATCCTAGCACAAGCCTAGAGCTTAGTTGGAATGGTTAAAGGGAATATTACTAAATTAACAAAAATCTACTAATATTTTACATGCCTAAAGCTGGCATGTGCCAGTAGTTCACATAAAAATGTGCCGGCTACTTGTAAGTGTATAAATTGACGTCAATATTTTTTATAGTTTTATATAAAATCAGTCATCAGATGCAGATAAAGGCAATATTTATAATAACAATGTATTTACAAAACAGTAAAATTCCTGTCTTTGTGAAGATGTTGAGCTATTTCAGTTCAATTGTTGTTTGTTGTTGTTAATTCGCAGAAACAATGCGGATGAGGCAGAACGAGGAAAGCTTGAACAACCACAAAAGATATAACAATATCAATATTTACCTTAAGGTAAATTCTAATATTTCTATTATTTCTCTAGATCATTTTAACCACTAACGTAAGGGACACATTCCAAAATTAAAAGTACTCTATCGAAATCCCCCGTGCGCCAACCCTACGGGAGTAGAATAAGTTAGGAGAGATCAAGATGGTATACAAAAAGTTACTTCAACAAAAATACGGAGTAATAAGGAAATTTATATCGTAAGATCTAAAGCAATTTTGTCTATTTTAAGACATTTCCATATGACACCTATACACTTCCGCTACAAAAGCGATAGGCATAAAATATTGTTGTTAACTACTGAGAATTAATTGACACCAATTCATTCAATGATATATAAACGTTGGATTATTTCCCCCTATATAAATAACTAATATTAATACAAACTATCGCCTATGACTCCGTCCGTGCGGAATAAAAATTTTACGGGTTTCAGGAACGCAAAATAAACGCTACATACAAATGTTAACGATCGTACAAACTAACTGACAGTGTTACTACCGTAAGTACTCATATTAAAAATAAAAAAGTCTACACGCGCTACACTACAGTGCACGATTAATGAATAAACTCCTGTACCGCGATAGTAATCCTCACAAATATTACGTCACATATTAATTCGTCTTGACATTGAAATGACCTATAATGCATCGTTTGCAATATAAACGACGAATAGAGTGTAGTGAGCCGTGGTAGTTAAATTAAAGATCGAGATTCGAAATTTAAAATTCCAGACTAAAATAAAAGTTATAACTTGTACCACACGTAGCAGAGTACATGCTATCGTCCTAATCGATGACAAATCCTGGCCATCGTCCAATTAGGTGCAGTTTCGTATGGCAGCGCCCTCTCCACAAAGGACTCTTTCAATTGTGCGCCATGAGCAGGCGCAACCATTTATAGCAGCTTGCTGCTCGCGGCCGGCGGATAGACGTCAATAGCTCGCACCATTTGCGACCGTATCACTTTTATCATGCAAATTTCTATACTTTGATTATATATGGCGCATCGTTTGACGCAATACTGACCGATGGTAAAGTGTTGCAGCCTTTTTTGTACTAAAATCTAGATCTAATCAAAATTACATAGTCTTTTTGGATCGTTTTTCTTCCGTAACATTTCCAGAAGGCAATTCACATCACACAAATTGAATTATACATTTAAGTCACCCTGCCTTTGTGTCAATTTTTTTTGGGGGCCAGCTGAAAAATAGCATAGTAATGGCCTGCGCCGTCTCTGCATTAGCTGAGCTTGCCTCCTTTTGCCACATTTTACTAGCTCTACGGTTGTGGCATAATACATTTCATATGCAGTTTTTGCGGCTATAAAATCCTATTTATTTATTTTACTTCATACATGTCCAAAAGAACATTACATTAAGTCAATACTTGTTAAATGTAGTATTGCATCCGAGCTGCGAGCAATCAGTCATATGACGTGAGTCCCACATACGCTACGTGCAGCATTATCAATCAGAGTGACAGGTTATTTGTCCGTCCGTCGTACTGGTCATATATTTACTCAGATAAACTATGAACTATGTTCCTGACCTACACCAAATAATTATCACATTTCTTCATTACAGCAATAAAGATAGTGAAAGCAAACGTTTTGTTACATTGTTATATTATTCGTATTCAAGTGATAATAGACTATTAATTTTCTCAGTTTATTAGACAAACTAGCTGTTGCGTGCGGCTTTATCCGCTTCAAATTATAAAAACTTATGTTATTGCTTACACTTGTCAAATTCTCAATTGCAAATGTCAAAATTCAAGTTACCATAATTTTGCTTCCTTAATGTTGGCAGCTTATAGTTTAGGGTCCCTTTCTTACATGAAGGTTTTTATCCAACTACAGAAACAGATTTACGGAGTACCGATCTTGCGGTCGAGGGTTCGAATCCCGCTATGCGACTATTGTCGCGAACCATATAGCACAAGCCTAGAGCTCAGTTGGAATAAGGAAATATTAGTAAATTAACAAAAACTTATTTATCCCCTAATAGCGTAAAAATATATACCCCAAAGCGTGTCCTAAGTGTAGGTCTTTTTATTAAAGAAATAATTACTCAAAAATATGCTGTGATTTCTGACATCCTACGCCACAAAGTAATGTGTGATATTAAAAAAATATCCAATAAAGACTTCGGAAGAATACCGGCGTTGTTGTCATTCTAAAGTTCAACGAACTGTCAATTATTCATATATATTTAGATAATCTTATGCGGATTACTTAATAATTACCGGATACGACCTTGTGCAAGGTTATTTACACTGAGAGTGTGAATAGACACACTGTAAAATTGCTAACAAACCGAACCCTGAATTTATAGATTACAAGTCCAGCACTTAACTCCTGCACCGCTGACGCTCTTGTGCATATTATCTAACGTTCTTTTAGTCAAGGAAAACAAAGAAACAACTTTCACATATCTACGCTATTTGTAGTGTAACCCGTACTGACCCAATAACATCGAGTAAAGTCTATTCACCCTTACCTTATAGTATGCTCAAGCCAGTTGTAACATGTATGGTGATGATTGGTAAAATTTCAAGTAACAATACTTACAATCCGAGATAACTTAGCGAGGAACTTCTCAATCACTAGTGTAGGCATTCCGATATTTCACTTGACACTTTTTACAATCACTTTTAATCATAAAACTAAATTGATATTAGATTACTTTTATTACTGGATTACGATAAAAGAGGAATGTTAAATAGGAACTCGAACAATAATCTTTTTGTTTCAACTATTGAACTAACGAGATAACGATGAAGGATATAACACTAGCTGTATGTATTCGGCTTTCTCTGCGTAATTTTTAACATTTTACTTAAGTAACAAATAGTCTACGTTACTAACAGAGTCTACCAATTGTTTATCAAGCAGTCCCTTAGTGTAGATTTTCCATAGTAAATAGTACTTGTTACTTAACATTTAATGCGAATTTTTTAATGGATAGATATTAAACGGATTTCGCTGTTTGTTATAGAAGTACAACATACTTAAGTTTCATGAATTCCTTACGATCGTAATCGCGGACGAAAGTTTTTTTTTTATAATATAAGGTGGCAAACAAGCAAGCCGCTGCCACCTGAATCCATCGAAATGGAAAGCGACCGCTGCCCAGAGACATCTGCAATTGCAAATGCGTTGCTTACCCCTAATTGACGGAGACGCACATAAAGAGTACATCCCCCTTCCTATGCGTCTTCTCCAACGTCAAATCCACTTTTCCTTCCCATCCTTTTCTCTTAAGAAAAGGGTGGAAAGGGACTAAAGTTAGTCTATAATAGAAGGCAATCTTAGTGATAATTAAACGTTTGAATGCAATAAGTTAAAATCTACACTAAGGGATTATTACAAACGATTTCACATAAGTAAAATAATTAAATAATTGGTAATAAACAAGCTCTGGTATAAGAAATCTCATGGTACGAGTTCAAGGTGGCATTGGCTGTAAACTGTACGTTATTTATAATTTTATTAGTCCAGAGATACACGGACCGAACAACAACTATTTTAAATATGTTGCTAAGTCGAACTCGTTATGTTTGAATACGTATATTTTATATATTTCTGGTTTAGTGATGTTGGACGGGATTTAGTTAAACTAAACAATGGAGAAAAAAACTAGTGTAAACAGAATTGGATGTTGAAGTTAACACTATCATGTTTCTCTTCGTACTAGGACTAGAACTGTGATCTGGTATCGACTATTCTAAGTCTAGACTCTTACAGACGCATGTACTATTAGTATATCGAAAATCATTTTACTGCCAGCTATCGGAAATCATTGTGTTGTATGTTTGCCGAACATTTGATCAAATATTCGCCAACACTTGACAAAGCAATTTTCACATTAATAATCAATGAGTAATTAATTTGATTGATTGATCAATTAATAAAATGGAAATATTTTATTGACTGGAATAAAACAGCCAAAGGAAATAACTTTGAAAAGGTCGGATTTCAAAAATAGATTACCAAATTGAAGTTAAAATTGTTTTATTTAGTTTTTAAATCGCCAAGGATATTACTGGCTGATAAAAAGACAGGACAAATGTAATTCGTATTTTCCGCTATTCTGGGTCACGGGCGAGAATGATTTTATCTCTATCAAAAATGATTGATAGCAATATCCAACCTTTTTTCATAAAATAAATGACTAAAAGGAAAAGAAAATAACACTGTTAACACATTGAAAACATAGATTATTGCGGACGTAGAGCGTAAGATATTGATCCGAGTTCCTATACCTCTTTTCACTTCACTTTAACTTAAGAGACACGTCCGTGCCTTGCGCGAGTCCAGGTTAGACTGCGGGGAGAGGCGAGGTGGCATCTAATTAGAACCGTTATCACATTGTTATCAGATTGTCTAAACATGCTGCAGGAGCGTGGGCGCCTGCGAACCATTAGGGATGTTATCATCAAAAAATATCGATATGAGAGCTTTGGAATAATTTATCGATAGAATAGCAAGTTGCCTAGTTGCTGTTCGGAACTGCTGTCATAATAAAATGATAAGAAAATGTAGTCTTCAACTAAAGTGACATTTAAAACAGGGTTAGCAACATAAAAGATCCCATTCGGCCTTGATTAAATCATCTATTGAGTTATCTTGTCTTTCCAATAACCTTAACCACAGTTATATGCTGACAAACGAGCAAGCGTCACCGGAATTCGTCAAAATAGCGAACTAACCTCTGCTCACAGTCGTTTACATCCTCCTGAATTTGTTGGTGACATTTAACCTTTTTCCTTATATGCTATTCTACTAACGCACTATTTGAATAACACTTGAACGTAACTAGGTTTTAATATTTAGGTGAATTGGAATCGGATTAGTTTCCGAGAATCGTCGACATGTCGGTGGGCGGTATTCATTACTACTATCTACATCGACTTATACTAACAATGTTATAAATATGGCATTTTCATGTTTATCTGATGGTTGCTGGCTTACCAGGTAATCTTTGGCTTCTCACATTTCTAATCAGAATTTGTAACTAAGGAGTTTTGTAACCTTTGCATTACAACACATTGGCCTTTAGCCGATAGTCTAGATGGGGGCAGGCTTATGATCAAGAGGGAGGAGCTAGGGCTTTCATCTTGTGGTATCACTTCTACTGAACGAGTTACAAGTCGATTTTAAGTTATCTATTGTAATTTACTAGGGATTGTAGGAACTGTGCTTTATTAGTGATAAACAAATGAATGCACGTGACTCTTATTGCCCTCTTACAAAATGAGGTCAGGATCTAAATATCTGCATCTCAGATATCAATATCTTATATTCCATGTAGTTGTCGATTTATCACGATCGATGCCGAGATTCATATTATTTGACAAGGTTGCCCTCCTTCCGATCTTACAAGGTGCAGTGGAAACATGGCCTTCTTAGAATTTCATCAAGTGATAACTGTTGAAGATATACTTCACTCAAGTTCCCGAATATCAAGGCAAGCTATAAAAATGTGAAAAAAAACTGACTGTACATACAGTCATACATATGACATATAAAACTTCAGGATCAAATATTACCATGGGACTAAACTTGTAAAAACGTGTATTGTAAATTTCAAATTTTTCGGCGGCACGATGTTCTCGCTTCACATCCCGCTTCTACACTTTAAATTGAGTTCTAAGAAGTGATTCGTATGAAGAGCCGCCAAGATATATGAATATTATTATACTCAAGAAAACCTATGCATTTTTACTTTGTAAGGAAAAACAATCGAAGATCTACTTTTTACATCTAAATGTGACTTAAAATTACAGTACACAAGTTCTTTATGAATAGACCACTGTTGTAAGTGCAAATCATATATAGATGTAATGGCCCGTAGAATTATTCAACAAGACTCATTCATTGTGATGACCTACATTATAAAACCGTACGTACACCTGAAACTAAAACATCGCACAACTGTTTAGTCCTGATTCCTAAGAGCTTATATGGAGGCACATTATTCGAATTTTAGTTGTGTCGCAGCCAGCAATCGACAATGGCACAACAGTTGTGCGATAGTTTAGCTATAGTTGTGCGCCCGTTCTCAGTGTATTTAATAAGCTAGTCCTACGCACGGACAAGTGATAAATATCCGAAAGGTGCTATCAACGAGATTATATGAAAAACAACACAGGGATTAATTCTCAATAAACCTTATCGACACGGCCTTAAATTACACGAGTGAAAACAATACACTAAATGGTTATTTTCCGTTATTAGAATGCTTTTATACGTTGATAATATTGTGTTAACATCAATTGAATTTGGGGTTTTAGAGACAGACAATTTTGTCTAAACAAAATTAGTAATGCATCTCAAGAAAGCTGGTGTTTTAAGCAATGACACCTTGCATTTCTACAGCCAAACTACTTTTAGAAAAACATAGTGTTATCTCTGTTTAATTCGAAGAGAATGAAAAGAACAACAATATAAGTATGACGGCAGCAGAATTCCACACATAGATTAAGCTGCAGTAGTTAATTTGTTAAGAAAGACCGTGTCTTAGTTAGAAATATCACTACAAAATAAAAAAGGAATAGATATATTTTGATTTAAATGTTATGAAACGTATGGGAATTATTCATGATAATAAATTACAGAAACATCAAATACAGCTAAGTTCCGACAGTTGTAACTAAACAGTGTTACTCTTCAGTTTAAACTGTCATAACTGAGCAGTAGGATTTACTAAGACCAGTGTTTATATTGTGACATCTCATAGTGAGTACGTATGATTCACATAAAATCATTGGCATTTCCGATTTACTGATAAAAGAATTCTAAAAATAGAATATACTCTTTTACAAGCAGAGGAAAAACCTAAAAATATTTACAACTAAAGAAATTTGTTGCGTTGTACTTGTGAAGGATTTTATGGGTTTCGTCATGCAAACTTGTGTCACGCACTGTACTCTGTCAATAGTCACCAACATCCGCATAATCTCGCACGAAATCTCTACCACTATCAGACACGTTATCTTATTTGAAGTCTCATTCTATTTCCATTGCAGTTTATTTCCGTCGCTCTATTTATAGATCGTGTTTGTTAACACTTATCTGACCCATTGTTCTTGTTTGCATTTATACCATCGACCTCGAGTCAGATTCTTTTCTCTACCTACGTACTGAGGTAAATAAATTCCCAAGGGTACAAATATTAGATCAGGGCGGGAAAATCTGATCTTAGGAAAATACGAATGACGTCGTAACTAGAAGTAAGAAATATTCGTTTAGAATAAAACTTTCTTATGACTTAATTAACATTCATTACCCACTTGCCCTTATCCCTTACGGAGGGTCGGCACAGTATGTGCTGCTCTTCCATACATCTCTATCAGCCGTCATATCTGAATCCACTCCTTTCTTAAGCATATCCTCTTTCACACAATCTATCCATACTTTCTTCGGTCTTCCTCTTCCTTTGTGGCCATCCACATTCAATCTTAACACTTTATGGTTTATGATTTAGTTATCATTGTCAACTACTATCATTTATACATCTTCTACTTCGATAATAACATTAATTATGCTTACAAATTTAATTTAATACTAATGATACTCTTCAAAATTAACGTCTATAATATTAGAAGCATCAATAAACAAAAAACTGACATTACATTTTAATTAAACGTTATAGTTTTCATTGCTACAGTCCAGTGTTATTCAATTTAAACACATACCACAGTAAGAATCGTTTGTAACTAAAACCAAACTAATAGAGATTGGTTAAATTAGTGTAGCAGGAAGAGTAGATGCCGATTAAAAACGATTAAACATCCTTCCTACAGTCAATTTCAAATGCTTGAGTTCAGCAATCAGACCACCCACGCAACCAGCAGAGCCGTATATCTCAATTAAGCTGACACGTTAACTCGATTATACTAAGTGTAATGTAACAGTTAAGTCGACAGTCGGGTGCCTTACCTATATTCCTCAGTAGTGGGTGTTCAATCATATTCTTAATCTTCTTTGATAGACAGACAAGACAGTCAGTTGACACTCCAACTACATAGCTAGCAAATGCCGCAATAATCTTACTAATATTATAAATGCGAAAGTTTGGATGGATGTTTCTTACTACGTATCTTCAAAACGGCTAAACGGATTACGCTGAAATTTGGCAAAGATATAGAACTTTTTTCAAGGAGTTTGAGAAGAATTTGTTTAGAGGAAACGTACAGCAAAGTACCTAACGATACTATAACATCTGTTAACCATCATAACATCGCAAATGAAGTTTTGAGGTAGTTAAAGCGTAAGAAAATCACGATGGAACACATCACACTAAAACAGTAAAACTCACCTCGAAATTCAAAATTACAGTTCCAATCTTATACCTGTAGACCATGGAGAATCTGCATATTCATACATCACACAAATTTGAACCATAACTCAATCACAATAAGAATAATTTCACAACTAAAAAAAATCCAACCGGAGATGGTTCTTAAAACTTTCACTGTTCACAAAGATAATACTATCGAAGAATAGAAAGAAAATTATACACTATAACTTGATGATAGATGCTATAATCGCTTGCTTGAAAATCATGAGTCAAAGAAGCATGTAGAGGCGTCAGCGAGCCGACGTCGACTGAACGGACAGACGAGTGATTCCCATGAGGTTCCCACGCAGCTTCAACAAACAATACCACATCACTATTACACGTACACTAATCGGTCACAGAAAAACATGCACCGAGCACAGTCAGAGTTAGCAAGTCTAAAGTTTGGACTCGGAACTAATATATGGTTACCAAAGATGTTCAACATTTGCATCAATAGACAGCACAACCTGAATCGAACATGAAGTAGGAATTGCTTAATATAACAGTTTACGTTGCTGATGATTATAAATACTAGCTGGTGCTCGTGACTTCGCCCGCGTTGAATTAAAAAAAATATATAACCTGTATTACTCACTGATAATTTTTTAATGGCTTTTAATGGCAAAAGAATTTTTGAAATCAGCCTAATAGTTTTTGAGTTATTTCGAAACATACAAAAATACTAATCTTTCCTCTTTATAATATCAGTACCGATATGTAGGAAAATGTTAAAAATGATCAATTTAGTTAAACCTCTTATGTAGTTAATATATTTATTTAAGATTCCAAATAATCAAGATCCGTAAGTGAAATTCTTAGAACATTCTATGCAAAGTCCAGTCATTTCTTATGTTACTCGTATTATTACGTGAGGGAACTTAAGGACAAAAAGACCTGAGATTATTATTATATCGCATTCCAACGTAATAAAGACATTGTGTTCCGATAATTAAAACATTGCAAACTTGCACAGAGCATTGACGTAGACGAACATATACAACTCATTGAACTGTATTTGCACAGAGAAACGTAAAGAGACAACTTGTCGTCAATGAGTGCACTTATGTTTATACAAGTGTGCTCAAGTCTTGTGTTCACACTTGGGTACGAAGGATAGAGTGAGGCCAATTGATGACGTCATCACATAAGTATACTCCCGAAGACAATTGTTATTGTTACACGTAATTATATCTACAACACATTCTATCTTAGTCTTTGACAAAGAAATTCACTTTTAAATAATTCCAATAATATCTGTCTTATTGAAGATTTACACGAAACATAGCTGACTCTTACATAAACAGAAAATATTCAAGGAAAATATATAGCGCTGTAAATAATACGGAGGTTTATTACTTTGTGATTTACGTACCTCCTTGTGCGTCGGTATGCTTTTTGTTTGCATTTTAACAATGGTACAATCACACACATAATAATAATAGACACTCGGTCACTGTACAATAATTGCAACAATGACAAACAGACGGTCAATACAACAATAACACGAAATCAAAACATCTTGAGCGATCTTTGTGTTGCCGTTTAACCTAATGAGATTGTAGATTCACTATTTTAACAATTTTAAGGTGACACAAAATTGGCCAGTAACGTGTCGAATGGCGACCGTTACGGCACAAGCACAACGGTCTAACATCGCTTACATCGGTTATGACCACCGTTATCTATGACACGCGTCTATAGCCTCACAGTCGAATATAACTGTTACCTCGATTATTTGAAGACTATCGTTAACTACGGTCACTAAGGAAGCCCTTTAGTGTTTATTTAATAAGAAACACCTACACTGAACGAATATATGCCATCTAATTTGCATAATTATAAGACGAAGTCAACATCCCCCTACCTTTTCCTACTCCCGTAGGTTCGGCGCGCCGGGTTATCCGCGTGTAACTTTAAAAAAAGTTGGAGGACCAAATAACTCTATCATCCGTCATCTCAGTCATAACTCCCTTCTTGATCGATTTTTTTTTCACGGACGATTTCACGCAATCCATCCATCTCTTTTGCCTACCTCTACCGGTGTACCCCTCCACATTCATAACTAACGACCATCTTGTTACATGCGATTCATCCCTCTTCATAACATCCCTCCTCAGAAACTTCTTCTCAGTAAAAGACGAAGTATCGAATTTTATGTTTGGACAAACATTGCAGATTAGTTTAAGTGTATATTCTTGATACATATTAGTTATGTACGTATTGAGTCTCGACCAGTGGTCACGAGGTTTCTTTATCACTTCTCTGATGTAAAAATATAAATCAAACCATTCAAACCTAATCCTTATTGCGTCACTGATAAGGTAGCCATGTACAAATATAAATAGAAGCACGTGACACGAGTAAGAAGGCATACCAGCTCCAAATCTTTAGGCAATCGACTTATTTCACAGGAAATTAACGGCTTAATTACCCCACATCGAGTATATAATTTAAAAAATAAAAAAACCATCATACCCTATGTTACTCATAATAACGTAGCTTTTTAATGATGAAAGAAATTTTGAAATCGGCCCAGTAGTTTTTAGTTATTTCAATATATACATAAATACAAATCTTTCTCCATATTCTAGCTTTCGACTTCGTCCGCGCGGGATTAAAAAAAAAGTAAGCAGCCTATGTGTTCTTCCAGATTATCCTCTACATGTATTTTAAATTTCATCGTAATCCGTTCAGCCGTTTAGGCTACAAACTCTAACAAACATCCATCTATCCATCCATCCATCTAAACTTTCGCATTTATAATATTAGTATGATGTATCATACATGTTATTTCAATCGGCTAGTGATAGTTTATTTTAATATTTTTCTATGATTAGCGTTAATGAGTCAAGTCAGTTTCAGATGGATTGCGGTTAGAAAACCTCGTAAACATCCGCTGTTACTATCATCAAATAAATTAAACGGGATGCATTCGTCTTATATCCAACTTACTTTTATATATAACTTAGAGAAAAAAACATTACTGCTAGAAACATAGATTACTATCACCTAACTTAGAGTGGGCTCGAGCCTTTTTGTAGGGACATACAAGCTGACGAAGATTTCATTTTACATATATAAATGTGAAAGTTTAGATGGATATATGTTGGTACTACGTCTTTACTCTACTCTCGGTCTCGCTGCAATTTGGTAGGTAGAATATAATCTGGAAGAATATACAGGCAAAATGTTTTTTTTTATTTCCGGACGCATGGACGAAGTCGTGACAGCCAGTAATAACATAACTTAAACAAATGCCATTATAAATATGTCCAAAGAATTAGAAATCAACACAAATGTGGTAAAAATTCCTGGAATTATCAACACATGCTTGACTAACTTTTAAACATTAGACTCGTACTGAAAATTGTATCGTTTACTTAAGAGCTGACATCATATAAATTAATTAGTTAATTGAAATACGTCACAAAGATGTAATTTACACATGGAATCCATTTTGACGAATACATTTTTTATATATTACTAGCATTCGCGCGCAAGTCCATCCGAGTGAAGTAAAAAAAAAACTAAAAGTGGTGACCTAAACGTTCTTTCAGACTATACATTTCAGGAGTTTAGGCTACAAACTCTAACAAACATCCATCCATCTAAACTTTCGCATTTATAACATTAATAAGACTAACTGTTGCCTACTACCAGTTTGTCCACGCAGTATCAAGATAAAAAAGTAGCCTATAAAATGCCCGTCTTTCAGCTACTACAGTGAAAGTCCGGTCAAAATCAGTTCTGCCATTACGGAGATTACACGGAACAAACGTGGCTTGTGTACAGACAGACAAAAAAAATGCGGTTTTCGTTTTCAGCATCACAAATGTATCATCTTCCCGAAATCTGATTTTTCTTTTGATATTACAAACAGACACTCCAATTTTATTATATGTATATATTTCTGTTAGAAAGGTTGTACTTATGCGTTTACAAAGTTCTATATGTCGCAGGAAGCTATAAATTGACTGTTGCTTTATGTGTAACAAACGTTATTGTCTTGAGTTTTAATATTGTTTAAGATAAAATTATTAATTTAATTCCTTTTTCTCGAAAATGGAAACTCGATGACATTTGTATTTAGTTCTTTTTAAAATTAAAAGTACGTCAACTTGCATACGACCAATAAGAGCAGAGCAAGCGGCTCGAGTGGCCTTTATTAGCTCGAGCGGGGTCGAGGCGCAGTTCAGTGCTTAGAGGGCGACGTTTGTAGTGACATGTTGTGGTGCGTGTTGGCACAGTGGCGAGTCGATTGAGGAGAGTAGTGTAGTAGAAGTACGAACGGTGCCACGAACCCGCTGCTCGGTCGGTGTTGTTGATTTGCTATGTGATAAGTGTAGATTCCGAATTATATTGTGTTAATCCGTGTCTCTAGTGTTTTAATGCTCGCACTTCACCCAAATGACGCCCACGAAACCAAGACTCGGTAGCAATGATGTCGGGAGAAAGACCCAACTCCGACATATATATATGCGCAGTAAATATTACAGTGTCAGTATTACGTAACATAACTAACATAAACGTAGAAAATATTTGCTTATGTAACAAGAAATAATATTTCAATGTTCATTTCATAATATTGGGAATAAGCAAGGTAACAGACAACTTCATAATTTCGAATTTACAAAACAAAAAAAAATGCATTTTAATCCTGCGCTCGCGCCGGTCTCATGAAATTCAAATTCCTGTCGACTCCTTACATTTATTTACAATTTAGCCTTGTTACACTTTTACAAGATTATACATTACATTAGTCTGTTGCTAGGACACCAAGGCTAGGGTGGCCATTCTTATTTCAGGACAATGACTTTACAGTAAGATATTAAATTCGCATTGTCATAATTAACTTTCCCTGGGTTAAGCTTGGAAAATATTTAAAATAAATTTAATTTTCATGTCTACTTACATGGTACACTTATTTTAGGTACTATATCATTGTGTGTTTTAAAGCATTTCATAAAAATGTTTTTCAAGCAGTAGCAATAACCTTTAACAATGGCTCAGGCGGAATTGGTGTTAAATTCTCACATTCGAAAAATAAAAAAAATTGTAACACATTTTCGGGAAAGGAACAAAAACATTTAAAGTAAACCGGTGCTTGTTGAAACGCTTTACTTTGTATTGAAGCATTTAAGTTATAATTTTAACTCAGTAAACACTTTTGTACAAATAATTCCATTCTTAATGAAAAATACTTGTGCAAGGTTCATCTTTTCATATCAAGGAAAATGAACAAAGAATCTTGATTTACTGCTTTTAAAAGCTCTTTGTAATTGTATTTAAAACCTAATTTATCCAGACAAAGCACAGTACTTCTCCAATCCGGTAATAATAACGAAGTAACGGCTCGTGACGAGGCTCCAGAGGGAGCTTAGTTACTCATCAACGAGGTAAACTAAGCGCCATCCGCGCTCGGCCACCTCAAGCTCGGTGAATCTGTAAATGCCTCTCAAGGCGTGGCCATTCAGTCACAAAAAAATAGGACAGCACTTCTTCAATACAAACATCTAAACAGGGATCAAACACACACCTAATTCGTCATTTTCTCGAACCGTGCCTTACCTTTGGGGTTCCCTTGAGCAGAATTTAGGGGTCACCTAAGTACAAATTTATACCAAACATACCCTTAACTAAAGAAGCGCTTATCTAAAAATACTATGGGATTGGTGAAAACAGGCATCAGTCTTTAGTAAAAGAATAAATTGCAACAACACTTTCATCATTGTCAGATGAATGTGGCATTGCGTAGTCTAAAGGCAACAATCCCCATTTGTCATGCAAGCTGCATGTATGCAACTGTCACATCATCTGTCAATCCGTACATGTATAGAATATTTAGCGTCGCAATCGAGAAAGCTTTGGCAAACAAGCGAGAGAATTAGGAAAATTTAATTACTAAAATTACAACTAAGTTTTAATTGAAACATCACAGATAAGAAACAAACTGAAATATACATTTTAATATTTATTCTAATGATTAAATTAAGGAAGAACGAAATTCCAAAGTAAACAAGTCAAATAAAAACAAATAAAGCTCAGATATTTCTATGTACATTTCCTTAGAATCACACAAATATTGCAATATGAACCTAACACCAATGTATTACAGTTCATAATAAATTTAGTGTACGCGAGTGTAGGTAAGCCTGCGCACGCGCTGCCTATCAGTTTTACAACGTGATAGCGGCAATGCGTTGTAAAATAAAACCCCCAATAACTTTCCAATCAATCTATAAACTAATAATAAAGTCATTTTATTGCTAGGGATTATAGATTAGTTATGCATCTAAATATCAAATACATCTATACTAATATTATAAAGAGAAAAGATTTTTATTTTTTGTTTTTGTATGTATTGAAATAACTCAAAAACTACTAGGGGGGATTACAAAAATTTTTTCACCATTAAAAAGCTACGTTATCAGTGAGTAACATAGACTATATTTTTTAATTTTACGGGACTAAGTAGCAAGAGACAGCTTTTTCTTAGTATCATACAAAAACACGCACATAAAACTTTTCAAACGTTATTAAAAATAATAGGGTGAATAACCTGTTTATTGGCCAGTGTTAATTTCTGGGGATAGAGTTCTTGAAGCCGCTGACAGAGGTGCACAGCACCAGTGGCTAAGCGTGCCATTCTCACAACACTGTTTGTTACACCAACTTATAATTAAAAGTCACTAATCCGATTAAGGGTTGACTGTACTCTAATCATTTTCTCCTTATTCATTATAATCAATTCTTTTAATTAGTAACAAAATAAATAATAAATAAACGAGTACAATTAACAAAACTCGATAAAACACAACACATCACTAATCTATAAAATCAAAAAACCCGCAGTTGAATTTTATTTATTAATTTACGGTCAGAGTTTTATTTCCACATAAAATTATTTGTAGCACTAATAATTTATTTAAAGAACAAATTCGCAGTCCAAGATACGAATAACATCAACACTTAAAGACTAGCATTATCGGTGCTCGCTCGACGCGTACTGAAGAAAATTCGCCGGTTCCATCTGCTAGGCACGTACCCGGTCGTTCACGTGTTATCGATGTTTTTGGACGATCAAGGTTGGAACTTGTTTTGCTTTATATTGCATTGTAGATCTTCCGCGGTACTTAGCCGTTTAAGGAACGTCAAGTTTAAAAAAAAATAGTCAAGACAGGATTGTTTATAGCTTTTTTTTTAAATAAAAGTAATTTAATTAGGTATTTACTTAATTAGAACATGAAGTTTTTTTTATAAATTTAAATAGTCACTGAACAGCAATCAAGCACTGTCTTTTTAATAAATAATTTGTGTTTTCTACAAATACGTACAAAACAACACCATATTTTTGTCAATTTATGAAAATTAAGAAATAAAATCTAAGTACATACAAATAGTATATCATAAAAGCGAATTACGAGTCGCAGAAAAAAATACCGATTTGTCACAAAGTGTGCTTTCTTGGCTTACGTAGCCTAAACTCTAAGACCTACATAAAAATGATGTATGAAGAATTGTAGCTCATTCAATTATCTTACAACTAAAAATAATTTAAAATACAATCATAATCAATTAACTAACATCACTTTAAAATGAAAAGTCATTAGATAACGATAATTTAGATTACCACTAAAACTACTTACATTCGAAATGTGAAACTTGTTTAAGAATCATAAATTAATTTTCGATAACATTCTATTTCTGTATCGATGCGTGCTTCACAAATTAGAGCGGATTACGTTCTGATGATTACATTTTGAGTTTCAAAACAGATGACGGTATCAAAACAGTTTTTGTTAATACGGAGCAAGTGATCTGATTTGTATCGACAATTTCTATGCAATATAAAATAATACTTTATCTATCTATTTGGAGGCCTAATTTTAGTCCCTTTCCACCCTTTTCTTAAGAGGTAAGAATAGGAAGGAAAAGTGGATTTGACGATGGTGGATTAACTAACATTAATCCAGGTTTTCTTCAGTTTTTTTTTTTTAATTCAATAACACTCGTGAAATATAAACCGAAATATGAACCGTAATACGTAGACATGTAATATTATTGGCAGTTTATCGTGCGCTAGTGTATCGAAATAGTGCTTTACCGTGTGGCAACCCTAGTGCCGTGTCATCCGTGCAATGCAATATGCTGATAAAGTGCAAAGACAGGAGAATCGGTAGGTAAATTAACGTCGGTAATGAAAAATGTAACATAATATTAAGCATTTTGGGTTTGTCTGCATCATATAAAATAATATTATTTTACAACACCTAATGTAATAGAATTACATTTAGTAATCATTTTACTGTAATGTTTCTGCAACATTTTGAAATAGACAGTGATGTACTTTTTCTGGGGTGTTTGTTGTATTTTCTTTACTCTTACAAGTAACAGACAATTTGTCCTTGTACATCGTCACAGATTAAACGAGCGACGCAAACAGCAAGTGGCTGATCATACAGTGAATGTGGCAAAGACAAACAAAATTTTGCCTTTCATCCATACCAAGTGGTAATAGATCACGGTCATGTTTTATTTATTTGAAAAATTAATGTTAAAAATTGTATTTAATCGGATATCGGTTCGATTTATTAACAGCGCGCACAATCTATTCATTTTCATAAATAAATTAAACTCATAACAACCACACGGTAAGCTAGTGTTGGAAAATTTAAACACACAATTCTATTATAATGAATATTACTGTTCAACATTCATGCATTTATGCGTACACGGCTCAATTACGTTCCTAATATTTCCTTTGGGTTAGTTACCTACTTTCAATATCCCAATAGATTATACCATCTATCTAACAAATAATCACGACTTTGTACGCTACTAGCTGTTCCCGTGCGACTTCATCCGCATTAAATTATCATAAAAATTGTATTGTTTACATTTATCAAATCAATTACAAATGTCAAATTGACATAACATGACAACCTTGCTTCCTTGGCTGGCAACAACTTATGGTCTCACTCACATTAGGGTTTTTCTCCAAAGTATTTACCCCCGAAGTTTAATGGCGTGAAAATACATAGCCTAAAGCGTGACGTAAGTGTAGGGCTTTTTATTAAAAACTGAATTATTCAAAAATATGCTGTTATTGCTGACATCTTAGGCAACAAAGTGTGTGTTTACGCTTTATTATAATAGTATAGATCGCTTTATGCCGACAACAATCAATTTAAACCATAATTAACCGTTCAAAAACAATCACCGCTTCCACAACGTAAACATAGAAAAATCGGAAAAATCTTCGCGTTTTTCCGGTTAAAAATGAACGCCGAATCTCTGGCAATTAGTGCTGTCCCGCCAAACGTTGGGTCGTGACCGTCCATCACGTTATCACGCCGGCCACCAGTTAGCATACAGCAACCGCTCCACAATGTTTACCGTGCCAGCTTCGAGCGTGACACGTGCTGTGCGAAATTTGGCAAATTACAGAGGGTTATTCTGGACGATGTAATATCGACAAATAAGTGCATCGGCTTAACTATACCATAACATGATTCAACTTTCGTAAAATTGTTTAGCCTTGCTTTGATGCCTATGAACTTATATGAAGCGCACACTACTCGATTTTTAGTTGTGCAAATTAACAGTTGAATTGGCTGCGAATTATTTAGTCAAAATGTTATACGATTTAAGGCACAAACAAGCGAACATATATCCGATAATGACGACTATAATAAAAATTTTTGTGCAGAAGTCTCCATAACTTATTAAGTGACCAAGTTCGATTATGAAATATTTCATATTTACGTAGTTTTTTTTTAATTTTGATAATGTCTTATACCTGATACGTCTGAAGGCTACAAGTCACGTTGAGATTGTAAACACAAAGCATTATGACGTTGTCAGACGGCCTAATCCTAGCTCCCTTACCCCGCGCTCTCACACCCACAAATACTATTCACGTCCTAAGACATATCAGTAATCCCAATGTCTGATGCGTCAGATAAACTTGATCCTGACTATAGATATTTACAAAATGCTTTTCACTGAATCGGAATAACCGAAACTCTTGACACTTATGATTACAATAACTTATGGCCGGTTTCCCAGCTACTTTAACCATTCGTTAGTATTTTTGGTTCAGTAACTTCCAGAAATGTGTTTCTGAACTTCGTAACTTTAGTTTTACGTTAAAACTAAGGTCAACTAACACTAATGAATGACTGGGTAATGACAAAATAAATGGAAACTTCAGAAACCTAGCATTAGTGACACTTGTTTGGCAATTTTTTTTAAGACACACGAATTTACTTTGTAAAGTATATAGACAGAAGAAAAAAACTGAAAGATATTCAATCCCTAATAGTATAAGAATCGAAGAAACTGGCTCTAACTTTCTGCGTCTAAGTAACTATTAAACCTCTCTGAGTGGCGATAAGTTTACCAATTAGAAGTCTCACCATGGCGTACGTGCAAACTGAATGGCACGTACTGGTATAAACCAGTTTGTTTAGTTAATGAGCCATTGTGTTTCACAGCTGCAATTCTTCATAAGGCGCCTGCTAAATGAATCAGACGCTACCAAGAAGGGGCTGTACACATTGTTTTCTAAATATTTAAAGGCAACGATGTGAAGATTTGTATTATTGTTTGGTGTCATCCGAAAATCACAGAACAGTTTACAAAAGTGGTCATGTTTGTCAATATTAGGATCCAAATACGAATTATTCTCTAAGATATTTTCCTTCTTTTTTGTTCCTATAAATGATCAAGTAATCTAACTATTTTAATTGATTTTTTTATGTGATAAAGCTTAGATGTTTATACAAAAAACCCCTACGTACAGACATCATATTTGTTTGTGTTGTTCACACAAGAGGCGTCAGCGGTGCCGGCGTAATCTAAACCACACACAAGTCATGTGACTTGGCGAGACTACTACAATATGACTTGCAGTAACGGATCTAAAAATTTGTAATGATTTGGAGTAAGCAAAAGCCGTTGGTCATTCTTTGTTTTAAAAGATCATACATAAGATATCTATAAACCGCTAACATATAATTTTAGAATTTTACTTTCAAAAACTTCTGCGCTGATACAATTTATTCGCATAATGGTAAACTACTTTTGTGACAATAGAAGAGGAATTAAGACATGTGTACCAATTTTATTTATTCAATTGGCCGTCCATTTAGTAACTCAGTCAACGCTTGCGCAGGCCACTAATTAAAACGTCCGACGTAAATAAGTAAAACTTGTAACCATAACATGGGAAAGTGGACATTTGCAACCTTAACGAGTTAAACGAGTATGAATTAAAACAAAATCAACTGAAAACATATACTTTCGCACGAGATTTTTGCTATGAATTACTTTCCGAGGCTATACCCAGAGGTGGCAAACATTTATGCATCAAATTGGCGTTTTTTTTTTAATGTAATACTGTCTTCGAGGTGACATGAAATAATTTTGACTGCGATTTTTAAGTCATTTTTTTTTCGATTTCGAAATATCGACGTGCCAAATATTATGTTGTGTGCCATTTATAGCAGGCGTGCCAGTGGTTCGCCACCCCTGATATGCTATTGATCTTCGAGCACGTAGCTTTTAGTACATAGTTGAGTGCATTAACATACAACTATGTTTATCCTCTAACGTCACTTATAACACATAGAACAGTTCTCTCAGAGTTGTGTATAACAAGCGCTATTTACGTCATAAGACATTTCATACTAAAATGTTCGAGAATAAATAGAGAACTTTTACAATTTAACCTTAGTAAAATCGTGATTTATCAGAAAGATATTGTTTGACAACCTACCTAACATTTTAGACATATTAAAAGATAATGACACTAACATAGTTTTGTATAATGAATATTTTGAATGAGGTAATTACGATTGTTTTGAACAGACGAACAATCAAACTTGTTTGTGACTGGCAATAATCTTGTATACAGATATCGGTCAATGTATTGGGACAATTCAAACGCTACGATTGCTGATCGATAAACAAACATTGTTCAGTACGTCTGTTAGTGATTTCCAAACAAAAATGAATAGAGAGTTGTAACAAGTAGGTCTTTGTCTATAAGGATCCACTGCATAATATAGCTATTCCTTTACTTTTAAAAACTGGGATATATAATTCTCCCTGTTTCCGACTGCATCTCGTTTGCCCGCTTCTTTTATAAAAAAAAAAATATTATACAATATTCATAGTTGTTTGCTATAACTAAAAAATCTAACCATACATATAAAACTACGTATTTAATTCTATTTTTGTAGTTAATTGAATCCTTATTGAAACCCATATCAATGCCTCTTTATTCCCTTATCAAGGGTTTTTTAACTACCGATTCTTTAGCAATCACTTCAATAGAGTGTATTCTATAAGCATTTGTTTCGTCGTGTTTTTAAAAGCCATTAGACCTTTTGATAAGACAACCTTTCCCTTTAAAACATCCTGCTTATAGAAATTGAGGTATATAACTTTTTTATTGCTTTATCACGACAAAGTGCATGACACACAACATAATACTACTGACATTTTAAGAGTATTCGGAGTTTTCGGTTCATCATCAGCCTTTATCTCCACTTCTGGACATAGTTTTTGGTTAATTTTGTTTAATTATTTACTATGCACAAAAGACTTGAATGAATTTTTTTTTACTTTATTCTTTAAAAATATGTACTAAATCAAAATATATGAAAAATCATCTGTGTCATTTCCTTTCAATATGTTAAATACGTAGTTATAGTTTTAAAATTGTAAAATCGGTCTTGAGTAAATGGTAGGGTGATCACCTGGCGTGACGGTGAACGACAGGTGGGTGACCACCTGACCTTACACGAAACTACTTCGTAAAACGATAGCGAAATTCAAAATTAAAACTTTAGGTAAAAAGAACTTATATTGTTCCTTTGCTAGAAAATTATTTATTCTTTGTTATATCGATGAGACCAAGGGGTAGTGGTAAACCTAGAAAGAGATAAATTGTGTGAAAGGTGATCATAAGAGTGGTGACTGAGGTGATGAATAGAGTTATTTGGATGACGAGAACCCGGCGACCCTACTGGAGTAGGATAAGATAGAGATGATGTGATAATTATCGATAAAAGAAAATGTAAAGACACGTAGCAACACTAGCTTATATAATAAACTAGCTTTCGCCCGCTACTCCGTCCGCGTGGAATAAAAAAAATCAATAGTGAGTATCCTATGTGTTCTTCCAGACTATCCTCTGCATCTATACCAAATTTCACTGAAATCCGTTCAGCCGTTTAGGCTACAAACTCTAACAAACATCCATTCATCTAAACTTTCGCATTTATAATATTAGTATGATAGGCAACACGTGTCAAGAAATATTAGACAATCGTTGAGATCGAAGTTTATTCTTGATAAATCTATTATCAGTACGGAAGACTTACAGATGTCAGGACCTAAAGATAAGGACAGGTCAAGGAGGTAAGAGATGCACCTGAAATTGATAACGATGGAAAAAAAAATATTCACTAACGTAATAAATATAATCAGCAATACTGTCAAAGAAAGTATACACAAAATGTTGATCATAAAAGTTACTAGCATTTTTTTTTAAAGAATCTTTAACAATTTGATTAGCTAAAGAATATTTTACAGAACTTTACGTGTATTACGTAAATAATAGATGTGCTTGGAAATGGACCACTAGATAAAGAATTAGGACTTTACATTTCGTAAAACCTATTTTTAAATCTTTATTCTAGTCAATAGTAAAGCAACTCTTTTCGGTCGTCACAAGGCAACAATGAAAGCGCGGTGGAAGTCGTAAATCAAGGCAACCAGTAACTACACCCGATTTCCGTCCGAACCAATTTTATTAGAATTTAACGATAGTTTACACAAGCGTTGAAACCAGCTAGGATAAAGAACATTACATAAATAAACGGTTTTATGAAAAAGACCAAACAACAATGATAACATACAAAAACATCGAGATACCAGTTATCGCACCAATAATGCTAGTAACACTATGCGAAAGTTTGGATGTATAGATGGATGGATGTTAGTAACAGCACATTTAGGAAACGGGATAACGGATTACGCTGAAATTTGCCACAGATGTAGAATATAGTCTGCAAGTACACATAGGCTAATATTTTTCTTATTTTAATTCCGTGCAAACGGCGTCTGCGGCTTAGTGGCCAATACACTCTTACTACAAAGGCATGCGTAACTGTTTTCATTAACCAGGAAAGTATGAAATTTCAGCATTCATACCACGTAAGTTATCAAGACAAAGGTATATCAATATAGTGTAGGGACGTGCTTCTTCAGTTTAATAGCTTCCGTGTTAATTCATAGGGATACCGAAATATAATCTATTTTTAAAAAGAAGTGATTTATGAAGCTGTCGGTATAAGTTTTTAACTTTGTCCACACGGACATCAGTATAAATAATTTCGAGAAAGTCCAGAAATCCGCTTCTTATTAATAGGTCCTAAACATTAGTAATAATCAAAAATAGCCTATGTTACTCACGGATAAATTACGTTTCTAATGGTGAAAGAATTTTCAAAATCGCCCCAGTAGTTTTTACGTGAATCGAATACATACAAGAATAAAAATTTTATAATATAAGTATAGATACAATTGTAATAATTGTAATAATGTGACCGTCGCGACGCAATAGCGAGTTTACCCGATTAATCACTCACCCTGAAGAAGGACCCCCAACGGGTTCGAAACTGTCGGTGCCTACACCGAATGTTATCACGTGAGTTTAGCCGTGTTATAATTTATATAGTATAATGTCTCACGAAAGTTTTAATAAGTTAATATTACTTCGTGTTATGTTTCCCTTCAGTGAATGTTTTCAATAACTATAACAACGGATGGCTGTGCCCGGAGTTATACTAAAACTACGTCCGTGTTTCAGAAGCACGACTACTAGTTCGTGACAAATGCTAATTATAGAAATGAATTTCAATATAAAATCATAACATGGATCCACATATCGAACATTCTTCACGACTATACTAACGGTCTAGTAAATGACGTTGCAAAAGGGCGTATATGAATTTAAATAAATAAAATAATGTTTAATCCTTGTCAACACTACAATTATGAATAAAAAAAAGTAATTAAACACAAAAGAATGAAATATTAAAAATTAGCGTTGCAATGCTGACTGTATTGGGTCCTCGCTCAGCTATAAATGCTGGATGCTCCTAATTGAAGTACCAGCGCTGATCTTCCGCGAGAACGCTTGGGGTAGATATGGGATAGGAGCAGACCCTAACATACTCATTACCTTATTTCAACCCTCGTAAAAGTAATAAAATTACATACCATACATCAGCAATCCTTACACAAGCACAAAAACGAAAACAGATATATCTAAAACCTCGATATAACCGTTAACATCGGATAAAAATAAAGTATAGCACACACCGTAACCGTTGTAGAGGGTTTCCTAGCCCGTAAGGACATGTAGGCACGGTCCATAGCGCCCCCTGGACACAACATCACGGCAGCTTGACTCACAACAGACTGCTGGTTACTGCTGCGCCCCCGCAACACACCTTACTATTTTTTGATCCTTGTAGGGTGAGCATAAATATTTTTGTCCCAGACTGAAATATTCTACAAGCGACCTTTAGGTAGCATTTATTTCATTTATAGAGCTGTCTACTACTTTCTCCGGGTGAAATAGTAAAAACTGAGCTAGTGAGTAATTACACTAAATCTATCAAGAACTATTTAATAGGATTAATACAGATTTATTCCAATATCCGAAAACGAAATATTTTAAGGTTAATACGAATATCTAGTTCCAGAAATAGAAAATTAAATAATTCCAGTTGTCCTTAATTGTGTGAACTTCATGGTCACTCTACGGCAACTCCCCTCGTAAGCGACCCCAAACATACCGCCGCATACGATTCAAACGAAACTGACTCATCGTTCTAGCCGACGATTCATTCAATAATACATCCAAAAACAATGACATAAAGTATGTTATTGATTGAATGATTCCGATGATTAACCATACACAATTGACTTGGTAATGCAATCACATTGTATGTTAGTGTTAAATCAACACTGAGGTGATGACTGAATGACTTTACTCTATTTAAAGAACGTTCATTCACTTTAAAATATCGAGAACTTTTACAATAGGATAGATCCAAAGTTCATTACACTAAGGAACGCATGTCAAAAACCAGGCAAAAAATTAATATTAAAAAACAAAATAATGAATTTTGTACCATGAAAGCCCACGGTTAACCATATAAGTGTAGCGAAACATTTTATCAGAGCACAGCTATGGTTTAAATTAAAGCAGGTGAGTAAGTAATTGTAAACATACTAACAAAGGCTTCTCTCAGTAAACTTCAACATGAAAGGTATTCGTGTTTGTATGAAAGCTTTTGAAGATGTAAGCCTTTTGTATACGGATGTTTGAAATTTCATTACATTCGGTAATATAAATATTTATTCGACATTAATGAATCATTACAAATCTTCAATATTCAACAATAATCTGGTATGATTCCCATTAATTTAGTAACATTTTGCACAATAGCTTCAATACCTATTGATGCACTACTTACAACACGAAATATTAAGTACAGAAATAAACAAATATTTAGAACGTGAAACAATAGGGTAAAGTTCTCAGCAATATTAGTGAGGAAACGGCATCTAATATTATTCCACGATTTATTTACAGAATCTACGGCGCACTCATACAAGAACTGCTAACAAAACAATGTACTCCAATTAAAACCAACATGGCGGAACGTAAGAGCGACAATTAATTGGCGGGACTCTGCCGCTCCTGTCAGACTTCCTGCATCCAACAACTGACCAATTAAACTCCGCTTAATCGGCCCGGTTTAATGGACGCTGTTACACGTCCCCTACTATTTACCTTTAACGGAACTCGAATCAAACACGAATAGAAGTCGATTATTGATTGAATCGCAGTGTCAACTTAAATACATTATCTCTGGCTCAGTTAAAACGTAAACATATTAGTGCGAAACAAAACTTGTTTTTTTATTTTCCCTGCTATCACGACTCTAGATTATTTTGATAACATTAAGATAACTTGAATATCGTTAATATCTATCTTAACTGATTAAAGCCTAACTATGTTCATACAATAAGATAATAATAATTATTATTAGAACATACCCTTTTATAGGATTTACTTCAAACAGTTACATACCTGAAAACAAAACATAAAAAACATTAATTAAAAACGTCTTAAAAACAAAATTATATAGTGAATATACATGACAATATACAATATGTTCATGATAATCACATAAGAAACCATAAACATGATAGAAATTACAAACTAAATTTCATCTATAATTTAAAGTACATTAAGGCGTGACAAATAACAAAACATAAAAACTTATTATCGTAATGAAATATAGTGAACATCGTTTTTAGCAAATATTACTGAGAACGATATAAAAATATAATGGTGACAAAGTTCGAGTTCCCTTAGTATCGGGTGACGATAACGCTTGTTTGTATGTAACTCTAAGGAACTTCCTGCCGTATCTGTTGCATAGCTCAAGAAGACCATTTACCGAGTTAGCCGATGCAAGTATTTTGCGCCAGTTATTTTATAAAGACACAATGTCTATCATCTCTTTAAAAAACAATAAAAGCGTAAAGCACTATTTCATTTTTTTCAAGGTTTGATTTTTTCAAAATTGAGTCAACGCGCTCTTGAAACTGGACTTTAGTGATGTTTAGAAGGATGTTGTATTTCCTGAAACCTTTTCAACACCATTTGCATTTGATTTTGAAATATTGAACTAAACAGGCTTGTAAAGGATACGTCACGGTACTTTAAAAGTGACAAATATCCGCGTTAATTACGCGGAATTGTTTTTTTCTGCACCAATTGTGTCGACAAATGAACCGTATCCAGCAAGCGGCAAGACGAAAAATACTTCCGTGATCGACCGTTTGGGTTATAGATTTAGTTCCACCGACTTACATTACAAACGAAAGACCAACTCCATATTGTCTTGCAACGTATTATGTAAACAAAATTTTACATGGTGTTACAGATAAGCTCGATAAGGCTGTAGTACATCGCAGTGGCAATGTAACGGGTCGCTGCGTTCCCACGGGCGGGTAACGACCCCCGCCGCTTATGCCCCCGTCGAGACGCCCGCTATTGTCCGCGCTTGATTATTACTAATGTCCATTAAGCTTGTAACACCCGACACGAGATCATCTCTCATTTCACTCAACGACCATAACCCATCAACACAGCGACGAATAAGTCATATAAAAGGCCTTCTTGGCAGCTCTCGTTAGGGACATCTACAGGCGACAAAACGTACACGGAATTACCGTGAATGTTCTTCGTATTCGTTCAAAGTCTTTGAAGTTTATCCATTGCACTTTAATTCACTGACTGTAAATAGGCATTTAAAAAAAATTAAAAGCAATGGCAAGCCGTTAATGGACATCGGACGTGCGAAAACAAACACAACATGTTTGGACAAAGTAAATATAACGTGGGTAGTGCATACTGCAATGCTGATTGAAGTATATTTGTAAATATCAACATTTATTCATAACATTATAATGCAGGCAGTCTATAAACATTTAAATTCCTCTAAACAAATTCGTTCATTTTAAATGCAGTTCCTTTCATCATGTCACTTCTTTTGTGTTGTGAACAGATTAACCCGTAGTAGGGGTAACAATGTAATTTACATACATATCTTCTATTTTACGCGACACATATAATTAGCAATCGAAGATATATAATGAAAAGTGTGTGGTTTATCTAAACAAGAAAACCTCAATACTGCGTTTTCAAAATATTAACTAGAATTGGATAATAGTTCAAGTAAAGCTACCAGAATTGACGACATTGATTATGACGGTCCTAATGAAACTGACGCCCCCAACAACGCTGACTCAGTCAAGTCAGACAGAGCGGCATCAATTACTACACAAACAATTCTTTAACATTCCATCAATTATACAATCTTACTCACTTCCTGTAAGACAGACGTGTAATATTAATAGACGATGAACCAACTGATAATACTACGGATTACAACTTGCTATAATAATAGTTATTTTCGCGCAATCATTTCAGTTTTATCTTATCAAATAAAAGCGGTAAGTTTATTTTTAGTAAAATTCCTAGTACTAGATTAAAACACTGACAGCATTTCCGAGAGTTCATTAAACTGTTATGACAGCTGTTTGTCGATCATGTCCATACTTAATGGATGTTTTGGTAGAAAATCTGAATATTCTTGTAATTTAAATTCAATCTCAATCATATAAATATTATAAATGCGAAGGTTACGATGGATGGATGAATGTTTGTTAGCGTTTGTAGCCTAAATGGCTGAACGGATCTCCATGAAATTTGGCACAGGTTTACAGCATAGTCTGGAAGAACACATAGGCTACTTTTTATTCCGGGAATAGCAACGGTTCCCTTGGGATTCATTAATTTAATTTTCTAATATTTACTCGGCCATTCTGCAACGGTTCATCAAATCTTACTGAAACTTGGCACAGATACAAAACAAAGTCTAGAGTACACATGAGATAAGGTTCATCCCCAAGAAATGTCTGGTTCCCGAGAGACCCGTAGTTTTTTGTTCTTTATATAGTTCGTATGCTTTTTTAATATCACGCGGACGAAGTCGCGGGCAACAGCTAGTAATATTATAAATGCGAAGGTTTAGATGGATGGATGTTAGAGTTTGTAACCTAAACAGCTGAACGGATTTCGATTAAATTTGGCATACATGTAGAGAACAGTCTGGAAGAATACATAGGCACTAACTTTTGATTTTTGATTTTTTAAATTACACGGGAACGAAGTCGCGGACGAAAGCTAGTACCTCTATAAACATTTTTATGTACAGACATATTCACCAAAAACAGAAACACAATATAAATTCTATAAATATATTCACATTAGTAACATAGTAGTGATAGCCAAAGAATTATAACAAACTAGCTTTCGCTCGCGACTCCGTCCGCGTGGTATTAAAAAAAAAACAAAAGTGTTCGCCTTTGTGTTCTTCCAGACTATCTTCTACATCTATACCAAATTTCATCGAAATCCGTTCAGCCGTTTAGGCTATAAGCTCTATCAAACATGCATCTATCCATCCATCCATCTAAACTTTCGCATTCATAATATTAGTATGAAGTATGATAGTATGATTACCTTAATATAACCATTCAAAATAATTCCAATGAACACAGTTGATAAGAATGAGTCAGTATTCAATGGAAATGGCAAAACACCAAGCATGGACATCGTTATAGTAACAGAAATGACTAACGTGCACAGAATTAGTACACAAGTACTGATACAAAACATTCCAAACACTTCGATCAACCAGGAATATCACATTATTGAAAAAGGGATAGACAGAAGTAATCAAATGATTATAACATACAACTGCTTCAATGCTTCAAATAAGTATCTAGACATTAGCAGAATTTCCACTTAAAATTGTAGCATAATAAAAGATGGCACATTACTCAGAAGAAACAGATCGTGTTAACATCAATCGACCTGAATGACTAAAAGCTAATAATCGAATTAAAGTCAATTACGTCCGCGTCAAATCGAAGCAGCAAAAGTTCAACGACACTGAATCCGGGACAACGGGAGATGTCCTGAATATAGATGAAAATTACGATCAAGAAGGAAGTGCGAATTGGGTACAAGTGAACAGATTGGTCCAGATAATCTTGAATTGCAAAGATCTGAATATAGGCTACATATATTTGAAGACATTTTCTGTGTTTTGGAATTATACAATTTGATTTGACTCAATCTTACTCTTACTAATATTATAAATGAGAAAGTTTAGATGGATGGATGGACGGATATTTGTTTGTAGCCTAAACCGCTGAACGGATTTCGATAAAATTTGGTATAGATGTAAAGGATAGTCTGGCAGAACACATAGACTACGCACTTTTGTTTTTTTTTAATACCACGCGGACGGAGTCACGGGTGAAAGCTATGCCATATATATGTAATGTGTCTACACGTGTACTGGTCGTTTCTAAAAACCTCATTTTTTGACCGACTTCCCAAAAGAAGGAGGTATTCAATTCGACGGTATATATATATATATATATATATATATATTTTTTT